>NC_085137.1:117150632-117312551 GCF_035046485.1 Aedes albopictus
ATTCACTACTACATCAATTTTCTTTCTGTTTTTGATGGTTTTCGTAACTTTTACTATTTATAAACACAGCCGCCATGCGTATGAATCAAACCATGCAAGCAGTGCCGGATTTAGGCCCCGGGAGGCCCGGGGCAAACTCTATAAAGTGGGCCCCCAGAATCAAAGTTTCGAAAAAATGAACCATACTATTTCGTCTATTTTCTTAAACTTATGTATTATTATATTTTTAATGTTTATTGTTTTAGGCCTAATATTGAAAACTTCTGATTTCTGAACTTCTCTAAAATTCCGACAAATTGAAAATTATACGAACATTCAATTTGATATTTGGCTCAAATGTCAAAATGCTAGCGTAAATGATATCTTGTTCAGATAGTACATGTATGTTTGTTTAAAACAGACGTTTGTATAATCATTGTGAAATAATAGATAAATTTGTGAAACTATTGAAATTTATATATATGTACAATTACTCTCAAAAGCTCAATCTTTCATGCACTCTGCTTAGAGACACTTTTTGTAGCAACTTGCAGTCACGGAAAAGTGTTTCCATTTGATAAGAACTTTCAAGGGCTTTTAGAGAAAATCGCGTATTTTTAAATACTGCACCAAAAAGTATGAAACTTTTGATTTTGAATTATTCTTAAACTTCCAGGACGTGCGCCATCAAGCAGCTGAAACTGCACCGTGCACGCGCTGTATCCACAAATAACCGATTCGAATTTTGACGTTTCGTGGGGATCGCAATCGGTTAACGCCATCAAACGGAGGGCAGAGGGGTGAGGAGGAGTATGAAACTGTTTTGACTTTCCCCCAAGAAACGTTAAAATCCGAACCGGTTGAACATGCTCACCGCCGCCATTACCGCTCGCGGATAAGTGGATACGACGAGCGAGGTTTTTTGGTAGTGTTGTACTTTTTACAACGGCACGCGCGCTGAAGGGTTAAGAGAAAATCCAGATAAATGGCCAGAAATAATTTATATACATTTAGGAACCCAATTATAGGTTCTTTTTTTTGGTGTGACGTCCTCACTGCCCAAGTAACAATTTAAATTCCATTTAGATTTGTTTATTTTTATGGAAGCTTTATCGTAGCATGACCAATTCATGGAACATTTGTGAGTGTTTTTATCAAGACAAATCAATCTTCATTCGTTTGCGGTTTTTAGGTTTTCTTCAAGTTAATTTTGAAAATTGCGCATAAAACGACTGGATCTACAAGAATATTTCATCTTATCATCAGTTTTAAGGCGTATTTGAAGTTATTTTCAACACATAACACCAAAATATTTTAATAAAAGTTTATGCTTCGTTTGTTGAAGTGCATTTCATCTGAGTTATCCTTCTTTAAAAACTGCTTGAAACCTTCTATTCTTGAGCTAGAGCCACTACTCTGGAACAAGAACTAAGCGAAATTATAAAAAATGAACTATCTTATCAACCCAAGCGATAAATTATGCAACATATTGGTAGTTAAACCGCGTTCTCATGCAAATATAAACATTTAATCTTTTTGCTTACTGATAATTTATCCATTTTGATGCTCAATAGTAATCATATCGACGAATTGATTATTTTATAGCCAATCAAAAATGCGAGTAGCTTGCTGCTGTCGCCCTACCTTTTGCTAGTTACTCATACAGGCCACAGCTATACGAACCGAAAATGAAATGGGCACTTACTGTGATTATCCTTATTTATGCTCATGCTAAATGATGAAATTCTAGTATGTTGCACTTCATTATTGCAAAAATTCACAAAAATATCATCGAATTGACACTGCTTGACGCGAAATGTACAGAGACAATTTTCTTGCTCCAAAAACGTAAACAAACAACTGTCAAAATCTGTTACTCTTGAATAAAGCGCACAAGTTTCATTTAAGACGAACAAATCTGCCTTAAGATCACTACTAGTAAAAACAATCTTTAATAAATGCTGTAGCTTTCATGCAAGGCAACTTAGTTCCATCATAGCTTTGAAGTGGGTTGGATTAAAGGTAATAACAATTGATGGCGGCTGCACGAGTTTTGTTCGCTAGGAACGGCAGCCATGTCTAGAAGGAATTGAAAAAGTGGCGTAGCACTTTGTTTTTAT
This sequence comes from Aedes albopictus, assembly GCF_035046485.1. Classification (NCBI taxonomy): domain Eukaryota; kingdom Metazoa; phylum Arthropoda; class Insecta; order Diptera; family Culicidae; genus Aedes; species Aedes albopictus. The sequence continues at coordinate 117,152,732 of NC_085137.1, forward strand.
ATGAAATTTTTGTCTTCGTATATTAATGAATGATATTATTCTTGAGGCGCTATGTTATTTTCGTATGTTTAAGATGGCATATTAACGAAGAAGTGGGTATGGCACGGAAAATTTTGATTCCCTGTCATCAACGCCAGGCAATTTAAATGCTTTAGCCATTTCAATTTGATGAAAATTAATTCGCAGTTTAATTAACATTTCATCCATGAAACAAAACTAGTTCGCATCTGCATAATACTTAGGTAAAAGATTTCATTTATTATGCACTATTAGCACTTTTAGGAAAGACAGCTAAAAGATCAACATGCCTCAAGCTATTCTTGTTAAAGTTTTATGAAGTTCTTATAATCAATCATCAGTGCAAGAACATAAATACAACTAGTTTCAATGCAGTCTTCAAAAGCAGCCTTGGAGATCTCCTGAAGAGTGGGCCAGATTAGTCTTTTAGATATTTTATGCCTATTTTATCTCGGATTTCCAGAACAAAGAGCTTTATTGCTAAGTTTTATTATTCTTTCTTAGAAATTACTTCAGGATTGCCACAAAAGTATAATTGTTACTTGGGTGGGACACTGCTTCTCACCATAGTGTTTCATGAGCACTTCCACAGTAACTGTGGAACTGTCATTAACAAAGAGTTTCCTTTATCAATGACCATTTCGTATATGTATTAGTATGGGACAAACATCAAATTCTCGCTCCAGTCGACTTTTTTTTATTCCATTTAGGTCTCATATGAACTGTGCAAAATTTCAGCGCAATTGGTGAAACTATAATTTAGTGCAAGCGGTTCAAAGTTTTCATAGGATTTACTATGGGAAAAGTTACACTTTCAGATAAATAATCCCAGAGGTCGCCCCTTGTCTCCTTAATTCAGATCGATCAATGCTTCTTGTAGAAAAATTGGATTGGATGCTTGTGGAAAAAGTTATTGATTTATCACCAATTAGTGATCCAACGAACGGCTTTTTGTTTTGTTTTATTAGCAGCACTGTAGCTGCTGCCTTGGCTGCTGCTGTATCTGGGGGTGGTGATGCCACCCGCCACCCAATGCAGAAACGGCAGCAGCAGTGCTGCTGATAAAACAAAACAAAAAGCCGTTCGTTGGATCACTAATCGGTAATAAATCAATAACTTTTTCCGCAAGCATCCAATCGTTTTGCGATCTTCGAAGGAAAGTTTCATAAATGACTTTTCTACAAGAAACGTTGATTTATTTCAATTAAAGAGACAAAGGGTGAGCTCTGGGATTTTATGTTTGAAAGTGTAACTTTTCCCATAGTAAATCCTATGAAAACTTTGAACCGCTTGCGCTAAATTATAGTTTCACCGATTGCACTGAAATTTTGTACAGTTCATATGGGACCTAAATGGGATCTAAAAAGTCAACTGGAGCGAGGATTCATTTTTTCCATACAAGCGTGTCCCATACTAATGTGTATATCATGTGGCAGGCACGAAGACACTCTTTACCTGAGGAAGTCAAGGATTTTCCTTTACGAAAAGTTCCTGGATCGACCAGGAATTGAACGCGTCACCCTTAGAATGGTCATGCTGAATATCAACACCTTCAGCTGTGGCTATAGGGGCCCTGTTTAAAATATGAACGCCCATTTACGTGAATTTTATATGGTTTCGTTGTAAAATATAAATTGTATTTCGGATTCTTGGGGGGCCCCCTTCATCGGGGGGCCCGGGGCACTTGCCCCCTTTGCCCCCCTTAAATCCGGGCCTGCATGCAAGAGTCATCCTGATCGGTTCACCCGTTCGTGACTTTTGTTGCCTCAAAGGAACTTCAAACTATATATATATATATATATATATATGTTGAGGCCAAAGTTGACCTAATTTTGGAACACTATTGAAAGGTTTCACTGTAGAAAATCTTTAGCCCTTACCGTGGGAATCTTATCAGATTTATAAGCCATTTCGGGATAGACTATGACCATTTTACAGAGCTTCGGGACAGATCGGGTTTACCGCCAAAATTACTTGTCTTTCGATTATAAAAAGCCCAGCGATTCTTGACTAGGAACCATTATTAGTTTAAGAAATTGCAGAATAGATTGTATAATGTCCATACTTGACAAAAGATAAGTGTACCTAGTTCCGTTCCCAGTAATAAACTGACCATGCTCAATGTGAACTTCTGTGATTGAGAAATAAATATGTGAATCGTGAAGTTGTAAACTACGTACCAATCTGTGATTGTTCCCGAAATTGACCAACTTAGCACCGACCCCAAACAGACGCTAGAATGTGCGAAAACATGTGCATGTGAAGTGCATGTCGTCCATCGTGAATTAAGAAATCCTATCAGACTGTGTTTTCCGCGCGATGGCCGAAAAAGTGGAAACCGTACATCGTAATCACTATCTCCATTCCAATGGCCGGTTTATGCCACTATTTCACGTTGTGAATACGCGAATTCATCATCGGCTAAAATATCGTAAAACTCAAGAATAAATTGTGATCAAAAGACCAGATGTGTGACCGTAAATATGTAAACAACTGAATGAAAGAAAGTACGAAGCGAAGAAGCGAAGATCAGTGACATTTTGTGGAGATAGACTGGTGGCGATTACTAGAAGTATATTGATGTGCATTCGAGCCAATTTGAAACAGTCGTGAGAATTCAATGCAAAATCTTCTGTCGCCAACGTTCATTTCAAATCGTGGAGTGAATTCGGATTCCCACCCCAAAATACGAAGCGTGTTCCAAGCAAAGCGATCTCCAAAACAGACTAAACAGCCAGTAGTTGAAGACGAAAGCGAAAGTGGATGGAAAATCAAGACCAAAACAAACGAAGACGACTATTGTTCGAGTACTATATTGCTGATGTTGTGATTCTCTCGTACCTACTGACCTACTTTGAGAAACTGGGTCAGCCCAATGTATCAGCTGGTTTCAATTGCATTGTACAGTGGTCCAGAACGAGTAATTCGTCGCAGTTTGGAAGTTACTTCAACTGTTGAGGAATCGACTAGAGGACATCACCGGTACTGATGAGTACACACGGAGGCCACAGAGCTGGCCTCCGTTTCCAGGCAAGTCTCTGTTCAATATTTATTTTCGTGATAAAAAGTGGCCTCTCATTTTATTCATAGTTTTTCATCGGAAACTGGTTAGCTATCAACCAGTCTGGGACGAAACTTCTGATTCCTCTGATGTTAGTGCATCCGCACTCGTCGACGTTCTACATCCGCTGTTCATCATCCAGGGTGGAACAGAACCCAGACATCGGTATACAGTCCGATGCTGCCTCATGAGCTAGACAGCTAGCCAGCAGTTCAACGATCGAAGTCGCTGAATCATGAGGAGAGGTAGACATCCGCTATTGACCACTCAGGGTTTAAAAGCATTCAAGCCATCGGTATAAAGCCCGATGGTGCCTCACGAGCTAGTCAGCTAGTCAGCAGTTCAGCGATCGCATTCGTTGGAGCGTGAGGGAAGAGAAATGTCTACCGTTGTTCACCCGGACCGAACAGTATCCGAGCCATCGGTATCAAGTCCGATGGTGCCTCGTGAGCCAGACAGTTGGCCATCAGTCCAGCGAATCGAGTCGCTGGGGCGCGAGGATTGGCACGGTGTACCATCAACAGATCCACTCGACAGGAGTGGAAACGTCATACTGCAGTGCACAGTAGCTGTGTTCTGTCCGCTTGCTGGCCAGCAAGCAACCCATTCTCTGGGCGCTCACAGGAATGGTTCAGCGTTTTCCAACAGTGGAAAACAACTTCGCAGTCGTGAAGTCTCGGTTTAGCCGAGAACTCAGCTAGCACCTCAACGTTGGAGGTTCGGCTAATTTGAGAATTCAGCGGAGCGCAAACACACCGTGCCTTGAAAGTTGAAGTCGATCGTCGTCAGAAGCAGAGAAGTTACCGAGTCCAATGCAGAAAATATATCCAGCAGCGTCAAGGTTTAGCAGATCAGCCAAATGAGTTGGTTGAAGTCGAAGTCGTCGTACAGTGAAACTACCGAGGCACCAAACTGCAAGATCATAAGCAGCACTAGTATGGCAGTTCCAGCAGAAAGGCGTCGTCTCGTCCTCCCGGAGCTCATGCTCCGGGACACAGTTAAGTATCTGTATTCCAATTATAAGTATGTGTGTCATAAACAGTTCTGATCCAAGCAAATAATTTGCAGATACAAACGAGGACGCAGACTAGCTAGGAACTTCCAACAAGCAACGCACCTCACGTTTTATCGTACAGTTCATCTAGTATGGAGGAGAAGCCAAGAGTCAAGGACAAACGGAAGGCGCGGAACCATCAGAAGGTCAAGGGCGTAACCATCCAGTAGCAATGTGGCATCGATACGTCCCGGAGTCAAGCGAAATCGCCTTTCCGACTAGAACTCCAACAGAATATATTGTCATGGAAGAAAAGAATTGTCTATGGTAACATTGCGAGAGAGTTTAGAAAAAGTTTGTTATCAGGCAAGGCCTCTCAAGGGGGGCGGTATGTTGAGGCCAAAGTTGACCTAATTTTGGAACACTATTGAAAGGTTTCACTGTAGAAAATCATTAGCCCTTACCGTGGGAATCTTATCAGATTTATAAGCCATTTCGGGATAGACTATGACCATTTTACAGAGCTTCGGGACAGATCGGGTTTACCGCCAAAATTACTTGTCTTTCGATTATAAAAAGCCCAGCGATTCTTGACTAGGAACCATTATTAGTTTAAGAAATTGCAGAATAGATTGTATAATGTCCATACTTGACAAAAGATAAGTGTACCTAGTTCCGTTCCCAGTAATAAACTGACCATGCTCAATGTGAACTTCTGTGATAGAGAAATAAATATGTGAATCGTGAAGTTGTAAACTACGTACCAATCTGTGAATCTGTGATTGTTCCCGAAATTGACCAACTTAGCACCGACCCCAAACAGACGCTAGAATGTGCGAAAACAATATATATATATATATATATATATATATATATATATATATATATATATATATATATATATATATATATATATATATATATATATATATATATATATATATATATATATATATATATATATATATATATATATATATATATATGTATATATATATATATATATATATATATATATACACAGATAGATGAATAGATAGATAGATCGATTTGCAGCCCCCGCAGACTGTTGGGGAATTGGGGGTAATATGAACATCAAACACCCTAAGCGTCGTTTTAAACAGAAATATGTCAAAATTCTTTTATTTTTCACCATGTTACATCGTAGATGGTATTATTTTCTATGCATTCTAATTTTGTTGAAGTTAAATTTTTTGAATTAACTTTTTGCTCCAATTGATCGTCACTCTTTGTTTGTTTTAAAGTACTCTTAAAATAAGATTGAAACTATAACCTTTTTTTTCTCCACTATATATTTTTCATTTAGGAGTAGATTGATGGAATATGGTAGAAATTTGCGAATAATATGGGTGTTGGCATTAATTACGATAAGCACAGTTTTACATCAGACCCCAAGTTACTACGAAGCCGTATATAAGTGCATCAATTTTGCCATATGTTGATAATTGAAATTGTGAATATAATGCTGCATTACTTTAAACACCTCATTGAAGCAACCCCTAAGTCAAAAAGGGCCCCACTAAAATCAAGTTAGTGTCACATATTGCAGCACGGTGACAGCCATTGCTAAAGTTACATAAATGCACGTGCTGTACGTTTGCATTTGCACATGCTTAATACGTGGGGCAGCAGGGATGGAAGTCCTGGGGCCTGACGCACCCCCCCGCTTGCGAGTCAGCCGCGTAGTCGCCGGCTAAGAATAGGACTACTATCCCCAATTCAAGGTATCAAGCGACCCGTGCTGAGGAATGAGTGATCGAGGGGGTAAAAAAGATGCTCGATCTTTAACGGAGCCTGTGGGGTACCTGGGCACCCCCCACAATAAGCTGTCCCTTACCGCGTTAATGCAGGGCTCTGGCGTGGTGGACATTCTTTCCCGTGCAACTCGTGGGATTTAACAATGAAATCAACTAAAACAAACAATCAGAATCAAGGTGGAAGTAGTGATGGGATCAACCCCTTCGCAAGAAGCGGTTTGATGAGGTCTCTGTCAAGGAGAAGTGAGGACTAAGGAGACCCAAGCAACCAAAAGTTCGGATAAAATAGCATGTTTGGGCTTAATCAGCTATTCGAAGGAAGATGAATAGCATTCTATTCAGCTCACTTTTTAAGTAATTAACCGAACTTGAGTTCACAAAAAGAAGACTTGTGTCGCTGAAAGGAACACTATTCAGCTTAAAAATAAGCTTAAAAAAAATGAAAAAAAAAACTGTGTTTACTTTTTGTGTAACTTTTTGAAGTCGAAAGTTCGAAAGAAGTTCACGTGGAACTTCTTGTGAACTTACACAGTTTGACATTTTCAGTTTGTTGTGGTTCGCAGTGCAAAGCAATAAATTAGGGCCAGTGTATCGACTTTAAGAAAAGATAAGTTTTCAGATTTGTTTTCAGTGGCTACGATTGCGTCGATTACCGGCGCGCTGCAGCGACAAGTGAGACGGGGTTGGAAACATCCAGCAAAGCTGGAAAAAATTATGCACAGCCAAAAAAAAAAAACTCCGGCGGAATCCGAGGTGGAAGAGTTGTCTGCTGCGGGGGCAGCCTTTGAGCCACACAATACGGATAATTTGCGTTGAGTACAAGTAAGTACGTTGAAATATTATAGTGAAACAAAGTGTAATTGTGAAATTAACACAAGCTGTGGCTGATGCGCACGATTTCCGAGTGATTTAATTGAATGAGAACTTCTCCCCGGCCCCGCTGTCGCCGAAGTTCAAATGAAGTTCACTTTTGGTACGGTTAATATTTATCCGAACTTTGGGTAGTAAGTTCAAAACAAGTCCGAAACAAGTTCGGAACGGAACATTTCAAGTTGTTGGAATATGCCCAAATGAACTATATTTGAGTTTTAAAGGCACGAAAAAGTTCAACATGAGTTCGGTTAATATTTAATTGAACTCGGTTTTAAAGTTCAACATAAGTTCAACATAAGTTTTCGACTTTAATGTCGTTTCGAAGAGATGTCAAAAGCTTGTACATGTACTTCCAAGTTCATAACTAATACATAAGGAACTTTTTGGAGATTTAAGTTCAACTAAACTTGAATTGAACCAAATTTGAACTTCTGAGTTCGTTCTTCAAGTGGTATCCGAACTTTTGGTTGCTTGGGGATAGGCGCTGGGAGTTGCGTACGCAGCTTAAGCGTGGGTGCTAAGGTCCACTTCCCGGCAAGCCAGCTGGTGGAGGTTATGGACGGAGCGTGGTTGTTGAGGGCCGTCAACCAAGAATCCAAAGGACGGTCCGCAATAGAGGTGGCTGAGCAGCAGCTTGGCAAAATCATCGACTATGCGTCCACTAAGTCGAACATAAGCAAGGACCTAAAAACGGCCTTGCTTCGACTTAGGGTGTCGATTGATGATGCCAAGTAGGAGCACGCGGCACTCGCGTTGCTGACTGCTGCAGCAGCGGAGCCTGCAACTGAGAAAGTGCCGAAGTTCACCCAAACGGAGGCCTTCTCCTTCGCAGGAAGTCCAATTAAGGCGGAAGAGACTGCTCGCGACAATCGGGGCAAGCAATCGCAGAAGCGGGCGAGGCAACCGTCAGGCGAGGAGCTGTCTGGTGGTGCCCGCAAGGCCACGCGAATCATTACCCCGAAAGTCGGTAATAATGCCGGAAGGTCGGACCCCAGCCAGGGTTCCCGGCAGGGTTCCTGATTTCCACTTTTCATCTTCTTCCACACTCGAATACAGTCAGAAGCGAACGGTTGTCGCTTTAGTTTGTGTGTTTGCTTGTCAGCGACGACAGCAAACATCGGCGAACGGTGGGAAGCCATACATGGAATTTAAACATTCGTCCACATTCGCATCGCAAGCGATGGAGAAGTGATGCGATTCGTGAGTGATATTGCGCGTACGAATATTTGAAGTTTTCAAAAAATGTTTATTATTTTCTTTGCTGAAATTCTCTTCTAGTTATGATAATAGCCGCTTCGATCGCTCACCAGCATTCGTCACCATTCGCTATTCATTCATTCGCTTGCGATCCAAACTGCGACGATCGGCCACGAATATCCATATCAACCAGCTTGCGCATCGCTTCCCACTGGTGATGGGGTTGCATGTTTGTTCACGACTTTCCGTTTGCTGCATCGTTCTCGATTCGCTTCAGCAAAGAGGAGTGAATATGAATGCAGCGGATAGAAGAAGAGGCGGCTAGGCCAAGGCCAAGCCCAAGCCCTCGCAGGTGGAAGACATCATACTTCGACGAAGGGGTATTTAGGGAGGCGCTCCGCCGTGAGCGAAACTTAATCGGTGTAGACGGCGACGAGCTGGTAGCGGTGCTCTCACGTGCGTGTGATGCGACCATGCTTAGGCGAGTCCACCCTAGAAATGGGAGGCCACCGGCTTACTGGTGGACCGACGCGATTGCGGACCTGCGCCGCGCCTGCCTACGGGCTAGGCGGCGGATGCAGCGAGCACAATCAGAGGAAGAGCGAAACGAACGGCGGGTGGTGTTAGCCGCTGCAAAAGCCGCACTTAAGACCGAGATAAGAGCAAGCAAAAAGGTCTGCTTTGACGGTCTCTGACATAGTGCCAATACGAACCCGTGGGGTGACGCCTACAGGGTCGTTATGGCCAAGACGAGAGGTGTAATGGCTCCTACAGAGCAATCTCCAGAGATGTTGGAGGGGATCATTGGAGGACTTTTTCCGCGTCATGATCCTAATCCTTGGCCTCCTTTCGTAGGACAGCCGGGACTGAGGGTCACCGAGAGAGTTCCGAACCTGGCCTTAAAAGTAGCTATTGCAGAGGCTCCCGAGATGTTCAGGTCTGCTATGCAGAAATGCCTGAACGAGGGAGTTTTCCCAGAAGCTTGGAAGAGGCAGAGCCTGGTACTATTGCCAAAGGCGGGGAAACCACCCGGAGACCCGTCGGCATATAGACCAATATGCTTGATTGACACGGCGGGGAAGGTGCTCGAAAAGATCATCCTCAATAGAATGTTGAGGTTCACTGAGGGCGACCAGTACGGCTTCCGGAAGGGGAGGTCCACCGTAGACGCTATCTTGTCGGTTACAAAAACCGCCGAGAAAGCACTCGAGCCTAAGAGGAGGGGAACCCGCTTTTGCGCGGTAGTGACTCTGGATGTAAGGAATTCGTTTAATAGCACCAGCTAGTCTGCTATATCCGATGCGCTCTTGCGTCTGGGGATATCGGAGTACTTGTACAAGATTCTCGAAAGCTACTTTCAGAATCGCGTACTAGTTTACGACACGGAGGTGGGTAGGAAGTGCTTTCACATAACCTCAGGAGTCCCGCAAGGTTCCATCCTGGGTCCGATGTTATGGAATGTCATGTACGACGAGGTGTTGAGGTTAGAGTACCCAGTGGGAGTGGAGATTGTCGGATTTGCCGACGACATTACGCTCGAAGTCTACGATGGAACGATCGAGGAGGTGAAGTTGACTACCGACCACTCGATCAAGGTTGTGGAGGCGTGGATGCGGTCCAGGAAACTGGAGCTGGCTCACCACAAGACAGAGGTGACGGTTGTTAACAACCTGAAGTCGGAGCAGCAGACGGAGATCAGTGTAGGAGAGTGCACTATCCGGTCAAAGCACTCCGTCAAACACTTGAGCGTGATGATCGATGATAAGCTTACCTTCGGTAGCCACGTCGATTATGCCTGTAAAAGAGCCTCCACAGCTATTGCGGCACTGTCCCGGATGATGTCCAATAGCTCTGCGGTGTACGCCAGTAAGCGCAAGCTTCTGGCTAGTGTTGCTACGTCCATACTTAGGTATGGCGGCCCGGCGTGGGGCACCGCGCTAAGTACTGAATGCTACCGACGGAAGCTGGAAAGTACTTACAGGCTTATGTGCCTGCGGGTTGCGAGCGCGTACCGTACCGTGTCACACGACGCTCTCTGCGTCATTACTGGTATGCTGTCTATCAGCATTCTTATCAGTGAGGACATGGAGTGCTTCGAAATGCGCGGCACAAGAGGCATACGCAGGACTGCCAGGATGGCCTCCATGGTCAAATGACAGCGCGCGTGGAACAGTTCCATCAAAGGAAGGTGGACCCATAGGTTGATACCGAGGGTAGATAGTTGGATTAATAGGCGCCATGGGGAAGTTACATTCCACCTGACACAGGTCCTTACAGGCCATGGTTGCTTCCGACAGTATCTACACCGTTTCGGGTATGGGGCTGTCCATAAACCACGTGGTCATTTTTTTGGGACTTTTCAGTTATGCGCGTGCGGGGTTGATTCTGCCCGCCTTCCGAGGACAAAGGGAATGGCGAGGACCACTCAGGAAACTGGCTAAGACCAAACCCACTCATGGGCTCAATCAAGCGTTTTAACTTTAAGCAGAGCCCCGAACAAAGAAGCGAACCGCACCGGTCGCTGCTAAGTAGGGCTCGAAAGCGAAAAGTTTACGTACGGTTCGTAGCAGGGCTTAGAATATAGAGACACGCAAAGTACGGTCTCTATCCGTAGGCTCGTGCGCTCTCTGGCGTTTAGCTCTCTGGGTAGCGTAAAGAGGAGACGAAAGAACATGAGTATGGGTTTGTTGCCAGGTACATATATAGTAGCGTGGTTCAAAAAAACGTTTTTGCTCCACACCGCTTATTCGATTCCTAACCAGATTATATGCCTTCTCCCAAAATTTGAGCTCATTTGGTTGAAAATTGAGACTGCACAAGCCCATCAAAGTTTGTATGGGAATTACTATGGGAAAATGATGTTTTTCATTCAATCGACCGTAGCATTTCCCCAAGTGCCCTAGTGAGTTAGTCGACCCTTGGTAGTCCTAGGCTACTCTATCAGCTACAACTTTGCCGAAGACCGCATTCAAATCGGACGCCTCATTAATTAGTTATCGATTTGTATCCAACTGGGCAAACTTAACCAGTGATCCTCCAGCTTCCCAGCAGGCAACATTGCTGCATATGGCGTCAAAGATAGCACACTGAAATCATGGCTACTATGTTCCACTGCAAAATGCAGTGATGCCCACCGATTAGTTTAACCATCATGAGTAAAGATTTCGATTCTGGATAAAAATCGGTAACTAATTAATGAGGCGTCCGATTTGAATGCGGTCTTCGGCAAAGTTGTAGCTGATAGAGTAGCCTAGGATTACCAAGGGTCAACTAACCCACTAGGGCACTTAGGAAAATGTTACGGTGGGTTGAATGAAAAACACCGTTTCCCCATAGTAATCCCCATACAAACTTTGAAGGGCTTGTGCAGTCTCAATTTTCAACCAAATTAGCTCAAATTTTGGGAGAAGGCATATAATCTGGCTAGGAATCGAATAAGCGGTGTGGAGCAAAAACGATTTTTTGAACCACGCTAATATATAGTTTCTAGAGAATGATTTTCTTGTTTTATATAGGTAGGAATTTATTTTAGTTTGCATCAAATATTTGAAATTTTCAACCAATCAATATCATAGATCGTTGCACGAATAACACAACAAATTGTCTGACATAGAATTGTGATAGAGTGACAATACAAACGCAGAAAAATAATAGGTTTAAATTGACAAGCTTTGCTTAAGTATGTCCATGACCACGTGGTTTATGGGCAGCCCCATATCACGCTAGCACCTCAGCTACACAAAATAATTATTAGGGTTATTCATGTATTTTGGACAGGCTCAGGATAACGATGGAAACATTGTCCCTTAAATTCCTTCGAAATCATTTGAATATTTTGCAAAATTACCTTACGCATAGAATATGGTAAAAAATATAATTTGGACAGGCACGATGATGTATGTCTTGTTCCGGGGAGCTAATAAAAGTAGATACTTTACTTCTTAATATCGATTATTGGATAAAACAGACCCTGTTCTGATGACTTACGTTGGATATAAGCTTAAAAATTAAGAATTTACTTCAAAATGATCGGAAATGTAAATTATTTCACTGAAACCCTTCAAATGCAAAGGTTTGCAAGACGACATACACATTATCTTCACATGCAATATTCACCTCAAAATCGTTGAAATAATAATTGTAAGAAATTTGATAGCCTTATTGCAATGAAAAACTTCCAATAGAGAAGCATTAGGCAGCCAATCTCTTAACATTCATCTAGAACGCTTAAAACAGGTGGTGTTCAAAATACATTACAAGTTTTCTACTGCAAATATATTTTCGTCATCTGACGAACTGCATGGGGATGCTAAGCGATTGCATACCTGAAGGCGTCTTCTGTGGGTCTGGCGATATTTTCTCGATTTCAACAAAAACTGTAAAAGTTATCAAAATAGATGCCTGTTAAGCGGAAAAAATTGATGATAGGGTATCGCGCCACTTGGGCGGTGGCTTGTATATTCATCTGATTGTCACTATAACTCAGTCAATTTTGAACCAATTGTCTTGAAATGTTGTACATGGGTAGATACTATACCTATCTCATCGCATTCCAAAAATTGTGTCAATTGATTTAAATTTGACTGAGTTATAGCGGAAAACAGACGAAAATAGAAGCCACCGCCCAAGTGGCGCGATTCCCTATACAAGAAAATATTTGTTAATTTATGCTACTTCCATGATTTGGCAGTATTCATGGCTAAACATTGAGATAATTACCCTGTCCAAATTATTTATACCTGAGGGTGTCCAAAACATATATTCAGTGTCCGAAATGCAATTCTAACAGGCGGTTTGAAATTGTGATTTTCTCAGCTTAAAATGATTTCGTTAAGGTTTTTGTCACCAGGAACGCAAAGTACAATCTTGTAATAAGCGTACAAGTAACTTTGCACGATATTCAATTGCTTTCTTAGGAAGCTAGGGGACGATTTTTTCAACGTTGTCATTAGCCTGTCCAAAATACATGAATTACCCTCAGTATATCATTGTACTTGCAACACATACAATGTACAAATTCATGCAATGACAGGCAATGAAAGTCCTTCAATCAATAACTGTAAAAGTTCCATTGCGAACATCGAGCTATAAAGAAGAAGAAGAAGAAGCTTGTCTAACGCTTGCAAAAATAAAATCAATCATAGACGGGAGGAAGATGAAAACCCTACTTCGAATGTTTCCTTTGGGATCGACACTGGTATGACATTATAAAACCAAACAAACGTTATATCCCAGGTAGTTAACCAACTAGCACCGGAAATGGGGACCACGTTTTTATTGTCACTAAAACCATAAAAGTGGACAAATGTTAATTGGATGATTTCTATCTGGAGGTTGTCAATCCACCAGGAAGTGGCACTCTTTCGCTTCTTCGAACATTGTTCCGCCGCTAGACAAAGAGAGAAATAATCATGGAAAACATCTTGTTCCACCCTCCGAGGAAAATTTCTTCCTTTCCTGCTATTTCCGTTCCACAAATCTGTTCCGGGAAAGAAACCACCTTTGTGTAGAGCTACTCAACGGTCTGACTCCTCCAGCGCAACGGCTCTGGCATTTACCTCCGAGCAAATGGAGCACAAAATCGTTGCGACTTTATCTTTGGCCCTAATCATATTAAGGTATTTAAATCTGTCTCTTCCTTGCCGTTTTGAGAAAAGATTCCTCCCACAATTTCGGGGGGAGAAATTTCTTCAAATTGTCGAAACATCAGCTCCCTTGTTTTTCCCGACCGTCAGCCAACCAACCAACGCAACGTTGCTGCACTCTTCTCACCCTTCGTTAATGTTCAAACTTTCAAACGGTTTCCAACCCACCGGGAACTGTAAATCGAGGGGGTGGGATGTAAAATATTTCCGCCAATCTCCTGGTGGAGAAGCACGGGGTAAAATGTACAATTTACGATGGTGACCCCAAACTTTTGAACAGGTATACCTCGATTTAGTGGACATTTCAATTTTTGAAATGTCTATAAAATCGAATTTTACATAAAATCGAAGCAAATTTTTTTATTTTATTTTTATGTAAATTTTATACCAAAATGTATCAAAACATAAAAAAATTGCATGAAAATTGAGTTTTCGATAAAAGGCTCGGAGTTTTTGGCATATATTAGTAATTCTCGCTAAATAACGAATAAACCACTATCTCGCTTTTTTGTTACGATCGAAATCTTTTGTCTGCAAAACTATGTATGGTTGATTCAAAAGCCAATATTTTGAGCAATGGACATACACAATAACGTTATTTGCATAAATGTCCCAAAAAATTGAAAAAGTTCCTAAATTCCTCCAGGCATCTGAACTTCCTCAAAGGGTTCCCTCGGAAATTTAAAGATTCGTGACAATGACAACCACCTGATAGAGCGTGATTACAGGTTGTGCTGTATTTGCCGAACGATCTTTCTGTACGAGTAGTGTAGGTGTGTGCCGCTATCTGCTTGGTCGTCTTTTGTTGCAATTCTGGGGTGTTAAATTAAATTAAGTGAACCCAGAATTTTCAACTTGATTACGACGGTCTCCAAATAAAACTTTCCACATCAAATCATGTTACAGAATATTTCAGAAAATCTTCCATGTGTTCCTCCAGAAGAGCCACAAAGATTTTTTTAACGAAATTTGGCAAGATTTGCTTCACCAATTCCTCCATGATTTTTCACAAATCATTTCAGAGATTGTTCGAGAAATTCACACAGGGATTGTTTCAGAAATTCCTTTAGTCATTTATTCATAAATTGCTCTAGGCATTCGTACGAGAACCTTTTGGAGCTTTCATTAGAAAATCTACAAAAAAAATTCAGAAATTCTTCTATTCTATTTTTATTTGCGGAAACTTGTCCAAGCATTTCGCCAAAAAATCCTTCACGGATTCTTTCAAAAAATCTTTCATGAATACGTTCTTCATAGATTTGTTTAGATATTCCTTTTATTCTATAAATTTCACAAAAAGTTCTATCAAAGCGTCTTGCATGATTTACTTCTGAATTTCTCTCCTTTTTCCAAAAAAATATCCATGAATATGAGTAGAAATTCCTTTATAGAGGAATCTCTATAGAGATTCTTACAAAAATGCGTTCAGAGATTCCTTCAGAAATATCTTTAGACAATTATTCAGAAATTTCCCCAGAGATTCCCTTAATAAAACATTCAGCGATGCCTTCAGAAACTATTTTTCAGAAAATGTTTCAAAAGTTCCTTCAAAAATTTGAACTGGGATACTTTGGAAATTTTTCCAAGGATTTCACCAAATATTCCCACAGTAACTTCCAATTTCTAAGAATTTCTTCAGAATTTTCAGAAAGAGATGTGAATGATTTGTTGTAGAAATTCCTCCTTTACCTTTTTTGAGACTGTTTCAGTTTTTATCCAAAAAATCTTTCGGAAATTCCTTTAAGCATTCTCTCAAACGATCCCCCAATGATGTATTCCAAAACTTTCTCCGGGGTTTGCTTTAGAAATTGCTTCAAAGATTTTTTTAATCTAAATTTTTGTAAAAAAATCTTCCTGGGATTTCTCTAGGAATTTCTCCAGGGTTTCTTGAAAAATGTGAGAACCATTCCGGAATTTTCTCCAGGCATTCCTATAGAAACTACCCTGGGAGTTCATTCACATTTTTTTCCAGGGGTTCTTTCAGATAATCTCCCATGGTTTTTCTTATACATTTTTATTATGAATTCGACCAATAATTTCTTCAAAAATATCTCCAGATTTTCCTCCATGGATTTCTTCACAAATTTCTCCAAGGATGTTTTTGAACGAACTTCTACAGATTTTTCGATAAATATTCCATGGACTCTTGCTGAAATCAATCTTAGGATTCGTTTAAAAAATCTTTTATGGCTCTTGATAAAATCTTCCATAGATTTTAAAAGAAATTCTGTCAGGGACTTCTTTGGAAACTGCTCGTAGATTTACTTCAAAAAATCATCCAGGGAATCCTTACGAAATTCAGTCAGAATTTTTTCACAAAATCTTCTAGAGATTCCTCTAAACTTTAGAACGTCATTTAGAAATTTCACCAAGAATACCTTAAGAAAGTCTTGCATGGATAGCTTCCAAAAATGGGTTCAAAAAATTTTGCATAGATTGTTCCAGAAATTTATCTACGAATTTCTTCGGATTTCTTTAATAGAGATTCTTCCCGATTTTTTTTCAAAGCATTCATCTAGAAAACCTTTCATGAAGTTTCTTAAAAATATTCCATATTTTTTTTTTAGAATATGATTCACGAAAACATTGAGAATCAGAAGCTCAAAACTCTTTCAAATTTTTCCTTAGAAACTTTGTGAAGAACTGTCTCCAAAGTTTGCTTTAGGAATTCTCTACAACAGATTATTAAGGAAATTCCCAAAATTTATTCACATTCCTTTTGGTATTCCTTCAAAATATTTCTCTTTGAGAAATTGCTTCAAGAATTTCTTAAGAGAGTCTTTGGAAAATCCTCAAAGAAAATTTACTACAGATTTTGCAGACTTCTACAGAGGATTGCTATGGAAAGGCTGAAAGACATTATTGCAAAGATTCCTGCTAAAATTGACACAGAGATTTCATCAGAAATTCCGCTGAGTATTCCTCTATGTATTTTCGCAGAAACTCTTCCAGGATTTCCTCCAAGCATACCTCTATGAATTTCTCTATTGATTTATCAAGGAGTTCATTAAAAAAATGTTTAGGATTTTTGTTTGGGGATTTTTCCAGGATTTTCGTTTTTCAACAATATCTCCAGAGGTTTTGTTTGTTTCCAGTTATTCTTTCCGTAACATCCTCAAAAAATCCATCTATGGGTTCTAAAAATATTCCTTTTTTCCGAAATTCATTCAGAAATTTATTTAGAATTTTCTACAGATTTTTTTTTCTTCAGCAATACTTTAGAGACTTCTTGAATATTACTAGAATTACTTCAGAAATTTCGGCAGAGATTTCTTTGAATGTTGTTCCAGCAGTTCATTCAGGAATTGCTCAAGCGGTTCCTTCAGAGATTCCTCCAGGAATTCATCCTTGGAAATGCACACGTGTAGGGACGCTGGAATCGAAGAATCTTGACTAACTAGCTCTGATTCTACCATGACAGCACTAGAAATAGTTTATCACACATTTTGTCATGTGGGTCTAATATGGGTGCTCCACAAAATAATTTATTGATATAAAGTGCTCCACGAGTCAAAAGGGCTGAAAACCCCTGCATTATAATTCATCATGATATAAACTGCAAGTATTAAACTAATTGAAAATTACTAATTTAATCATTGAAAAAAATGTACATAAAATCGAGGTAAAATGTACATAAAATCGAAGTACATAAAATCGAGGGTCTATATAATCGAGGGTCCACTAAATCGAGGTGTTAATTTACTTAATAACTTCTCCATTTTTCAGCTAAGTTCTATAAAAAGCAGTTGAAAGCTAATAGAAAATAGGTTATATTACCGTTCTCATCTTAAAATTTGGTCAACCCAATTTCCAGCGACACTGCTGTATAGACTGTTTCAGAAATTATAAATACACTAACGATTAACTGCCATTTCAATTTGAGCATATTATCCAAAAAAGTTTCTTCTAGCTCTTATTGTAAACATGCTAACGAAGAAAATAATACCAATTTTGTTGATGTTTCTGGTAAAAGTTAAAAAATAAGGCTCTGTAAACTAGATGATTAAAATTTGAAGTTGCACAAAGTGGTCAAAAAATGTAGCATAATAGAAAAGAAAAAAATCTCACAGATAAAATATTTAATTTAAAAACACAATAAAAATGGCTGTATCGATAATAGAAGATATTTCTCGATTGGTAAGAGTAATTTTTACTGGAATATTTGATCAAGAACCACCATTACGGGCCTTCTCAATATAAATTTTTTTGTTTCAAATTTCTCAACAACACCAGTGGCAACAAACGTTAAGCAAACGAATGTTTTAATTACTGCTTACTGCATTCGTTTTTATGGTATGATAAGCTTTGCCATCTGAAGGATTGAATGAGCTGAAAAAATAAGTTTGTTTAGATTAAATGCGTTCAGGAAAGCTAAGAAACTGTGTGGTAGTTCTTATGTACCGTAGAAAACCTTAAAAAATAAGAAACTTGATCTCCGAAAAAATGTTGTGGGAATGCCTTTATCGATTTTTCCCAAATTTTGATCAAGGCATTACTTAGACAACTTGTTGAGAAAGCGAATGTGATAAAAATTTAGATAGATTTGGTCTTTAGTGATAAATAATGTTGAAATCATTAAAAAACACCTTTGTGCAAATGCAAATTTGAAAAATTAAGTTATTTGTTAGAGAACTCGACTGTTCTTAAAAATATCAAGACAATTGAAAGGAAATATAAAAATATGGAGTACAATATGCTATACTCTGAAACAGATTGGTAAAAATCATTAGAACAGTTCATTTAATTGAATAAACAAAGTGTATTTATAATTTCTGAAACAGTCTATAAGTTTATATTTATTTTTTTAGAATATTTGGTAACTTTGGGTTAGGTTTACATACAAATAATATAATAAAAGTTTTACATAAATCATGTTCAAAATTACTTTGACTTATTATCTTTTGAATGAGACTTAGTGTTCTGAAATCGGACGCAAATTGGCGGAGATATGAGCCTAAACAAAAGACATGTTTTTGAGAGGGTGACCCCAAACTTTTGATCGGGAGAGTAGGTTAGCTGTACTTGTTGTGCACAGTTCCTTAGTTCCTGGAACAATAGATTGAAGGACATGTATTGGTGAGCTCGTTCCATGCTCCTTTATTGATTTTAAGTTTAATTTTGAAAATTATGAGCGACAAGTAATGCATTTCACATTCATACCCCCAGCACAAACCTCCTGGCTAACGGTACACCACTTGAAGAGAGTGGGCGGTTAGTATCATGACGCGATAAAGTCAACTTTGAAACACAAGGCATGGCAGCGAAAATCTGGTTTCCGTATTTTGTTACCTATCTTGACACGGACTGGCTGGCTGGTTGGCTGGCAGGCAACGCTACGGATGGTGTCCATGGTGCGGTGCGCCCGGGATCGAGGTATTCTCGGTAAATCGAGCACTGAGCTATGCAGCATCAGATAATGGCTGGAGGCATACATTTTTTCGGCAAATCTCGTGCTTGATTTTAAATTCATAGCGTTTATTTATAACGACAATGAATGTTTACAGCCCGGGGAAAACTGCACCGCGTCGGTTAATAATGTGAGGCCACACCAAGCAACGTTAGGCAGGAGGAATCGATTTTTTATGGACCAGATTACCAGCGGATATCATGAATATGCTTGAGCTTGCTTTCTAGGATCAATTTTATGCTTGATTAAAGTGTATGATCCCAGATGAAAATGAAATAGGCATGCTTCTATTGCTTACGTAATACGGTTTTGCGAAACAGCTCATACATATATCACATGTAAAATTGTAAGTAAATCTATGCATTCATCTCTGGTTGTGGGGTTCTCAAACATTTGAATTTAAACCAATCGATAAAAGCATGATTAATGGAAATGGTACATCTTTTTGCTGTGGTATACTTACTTGATACTTAATGAGATGCAATTCGTAGCGGTGAGTCTAGGTCGAATGAGGCATTCGCCTCCACTGTTCTCGTCCTGGGCCAATCGCTTCCAGTCACCCATCCTGCCACAGCAATCCACGATTTGGTTCACGGTCAATCGTACCTACCACGATCTCGTCGATTACGATGTGGAACAGTAGCGGTGATAGTATACATCCTTGCCTCACTCCAGCAACGACCCGGATGGGATCGGACAAAACACCGTTGTGCTGTACTCTGCACGAAAATGCCCTGTACTGTGCTTCAATGAGGCCGACGATTTCCTAAGGAACACCCTTGCGCCTGGGACGTTTAACAGAACTGGCACGATGGCCCTCCGACGAGACAGGAGTGTTGGCGTAGGCCCAATAAGCCACCCGTAAAAATCCCCATTGCGAATAACATGGGAGAAAATACGACTCGATACAATCGGCAAAGACTCACGCGACGAAATAGGGACTACGATTGAAAACTTGGAACATGGAATTGCAAGTCACTAGGTTTCGCAGGATGTGACAGGATAATCTACGACGAACTACATCCCCGCAACTTCGACATCGTGGAGTTGCAGGAACTTTGTTGGACTGGACAGAAAGTTTGGAAAAGCGGGCTTCGAGCGGCTACCTTCTACCAAAGCTGTGGCACCACCAATGAACTGGGAACAGGATTTATAGTGTTGGGCAAGATGCGACAACGTGTGATCGGGTGGCAGCCGATCAACGCAAGGATGCACATGTTGAGAGTTAAAGGCCGTTTCTTCAACTACAGCATCCTCAACGTCCACTGCCCTCACGAAGGGAGACCCGATGACGAGAAAGAAGCGTTCTACGCGCAGTTAGAGCAAACATACGATGGATGCTCGCCGCGTGACGTGAAAATCGTTGTCGACGACATGAACGCGCAGGTAGGAAGGGAAACAGCCTGCACGCCGTATCGAATGATAACGGCCAGCGATGCGTAAACTTTGCAGCCTCCCGTGGTATGGCAGTCCGAAGCACCTTCTTCCCCCGCAAAGATATCCACAAAACCACCTGGAGATCACCCGACCACCAAACAGAAAACCAAATCGACCACGTTCTAATCGAAGGTAAATTCTTCTCGGATATAACCAATGTCCGCACATGCCGCAGTGCGAATATAGATTCGGATCACTACTTAGTCGCTCTATGCATGCGCTCAAAACTTTCGACAGTTATCACCACGCGTCGAAGTCGAACGCCGCGGGTCAACATCGATCAACTTTGTAACGTAGAAGTGGCTCAAGACTACGCGCAGCAGTTGGCAGTGGCCCTACCAACGGAAGAGCTGCTTGGCGCAGCTACACTTGAAGATGGCTGGAGGGACATCCTATCCGCCATAGATAGTACCTCGACTACAGCACTAGGCTTCGTGACTCCGAATCACAGAAACGACTGGTACGACGGCGAATGTGAACAGTTGAAAAACGAGAAGAATGCAGCATGGGCGAGAGTGCTACAACACCGTACGAGAGCGAATGTGGCACGTTACAAACAGGCGCGGAACAGGCAGAACTCAGTCTTCCGGATGAAGAAGCGCCAGCAGGAAGAACGAGATCGCGAAGCGATGGAAGAGCTGTACCGCGCTAAGGACACACGAAAGTTCTACGAGAAGCTGAACCGCTCGCGCAGAGGCTTTGTGCCACAAGCCGACATGTGCCGAGATAATCACGGGAATATTCTCACGAGCGAGCGTGAGGTGGTCAAGAGGTGGCGGCAGCATTACGATGAGCACCTCAATGGCGACGTTGCAAGTACCGAAGGTGGCGTGGTAACAGATTTAGGAGTATGTGCACAGGACGAAAGACTTCCGGCCTCTGACCTCCAAAGATTGAGGAGGAGGTTGGCCGGTTTAAAAACAACAAAGCCGCTGGAGCAGATCAACTACCAAGCGAGCTTCTAAAATACGGTGGAGAAGCACTGGTGAGAGCACTACACTGGGTCATTACCAAGATTTGGGAGGAGGAAGTATTACCGGAGGAATGGATGGAAGGTATCGTGTGTCCCATCTACAAAACGGGCGACAAGTTGGATTGCGGAAACTACCGCGCAATCACACTACTGAGCGCTGCCCACAAGATACTCTCTCAAATTTTATGCCGCCGTCTATCACCGATTTCAAGAGAGTTTGTGGGGCAATTTTAGGCTGGATTCATGGGTGAACGCGCTACAACGGACCAGATTTTCGCCATTCGCCAGGTGTTGCAGAACTGCCGCGAATACAACGTGCCCGCACATCACTTGTTCATCAATTTCAAATCGTGTTATAGCTCAAAGGGGATAATCCCGAGATGCTCGCTGGGGACAAGACCTAACAGGCCTAGTCCGGCTCTTCGCGATGATCAAAAGTCCAAACACTATTAGCACTTTTTACACAATTTATTAATAACTTACGGTGTGTTTCGTGTGGGCGTGTATTGGGGCCGGCCGGCACTGGAAGGAGGGATGAACGGATCTGGCTGGAAACTCTCGATGAAGCGGTCTGGGGTCGTCGCTCCTTAGCTCACCGGGCGATGGGGGTGGGATGCACTGGTGGACGATCTCCACGTGGTCTGGCTGATCGACGAGGCTTCGTGGGTTCTACGAGCAATTCCACGCGCTCACCTGCACAATTGTGCCACGGAATGGGTTCTCTGGAGTACTTCGCCGGATCGGTAGTCGCACAACCACTAGATGAAACCTTAATGGGTCCTGATTTCGTTGAGGGGAGGTATTAGGGTCACGAAATGCCACAGATTCTTTTTTTGGAGTATTACCTGACTCTGCTGAATTCGGTAGTAATTCACCTCTTCCACTTGATTTTGAGCCACTTTCGGCTATTTAAGATTGGCTAGTTTAATAAATTTTACACTAGCTAAATACCCTGATAAAAAGTATCATAAAAATATGATAAATTTTATTGTTACAATACCATTTTTTCGAAAAATATTCACCATCAAATGTATTGTAATTTACACGGTACACTCACCATCACCCCTATTGTTCTATACCATTCGGCGAATGGTAAATGGCACTTTTACAATAAAAAATGGTGGTCGTTATGTATCTTAACCATAAAATTTTGAGAGAATTTTCATACACTTTTTCGCGAAAAACAATAGAATGTATTGTGTTTTTATGAGACATTTTTAGGGCGATTTTCAAAAGAAAACAATATATCTTAATGTTTTTTCATTGTTCTTACAATACAAATACAATTAATTGAATGGCGTCAAATGAATCGTTGTTACAATAAAAATACAATAGTATTTGTTGTTATTTGTAAGCAGTTTTCGCTTTTGAAAATCCATAGAGTTTATATTTGCCACTAACATTTATATCCGGCATTTACGAGCACTAACGGCCGCCAGAATAATATGCACATTTTATGATAAGAATCAAACACTCTGATGTCTATCTGGTATGTATTGCTTGGCAGCTGTTGATAAGATCTATCTTCAATCTTTTCAAATAACTGCCAAATATCACAAGTCAGACCTCAGGTCGTATGATCCATACCATAAATCGTTCACAATTCATGTGGCCATTAGTATCTGTAAATGCTGGAGAAAAATGTTAACGAGAAATATGAATTCTTTGGTTTTTTAAAGGCGAAATCTGTTTACATAACAACAAATATTATTGCATGTTTATTTTAACATCGGTTCAATTGACCCCATTAAACAAATTGTATTTGTATTGTTATCAATGGTAGTTTACTATTCACTAGATTCCTTCAATTTATTGGAAAACATCAGAAAAATCATTGTTCATCTTTTTCTTGTCGTAACATCCTCACTTGGCTAAAACCTGCTTTTCAGCAACTTTTCTATAAGTACTTCCTCAGTTATTCATTGAGAGCTTCTTCTGCCAACACGGCTTGACGTCTGTCAGTCGTTGAAGTTTTGGCGAATAACATTCAATAACCGAAACATCTATTGTACTCAAATTTAAAACGAAAACTATAAAAAAAATATGTCAAGTTATTTTGTATTTGATTATACAAACATGATCCAAGCAACAATAATACTTATTATTATTTATTTGTTACGAACTGTTTTAAATGTAATTGAGAAATAAACTCTTTTTTAATAAAAAAATCCATGAGAACTTTGCAGGCACTTTTGCAACTATATAAAATAACTTAAAATAATGTTTACTGATAGTAACTTAAAATTATTATAGAACTATTGAAAAAGAATCGAATCAATTAGTCACTAATAAAGCTAACCCAAGTAACCACTAAGCACTGGCGTAAGCGGTCTAAAGGTCATACAGCAGCTTTTTCGTGTCAATAGGCTCAGTAGGAAATTTTCAAATGCTCTCAGGCATTATAAATAGTAAGCACTGAAATAAGCCGTTTATTAGTATATGACGCTATGCAATAGTGCTTGTAAACCCAGTGTCTATCAGCCGAATAAGAAGCCTGACAGTGCTGTTAAAAGGCTTGGCGTGCATGACGTTTGTATCAATCAAAGCTGATTTCAAGCAAAACAAAACAAAACCGAAGCAAGACAATAAAATCTCCTCGGAAATTTCGTACTATCGATAGTGCGGTGGAAGCTTGTCGTCGGACACTTCAAGCATTACATTGAAACAGCAAATGTATAGCTGCTTCCTCGATTATGATATAAATGCATCGGATGTTTACTTGTTTCAATGAGTTTCAATCGTTTTTCCTACAGACGAACACCAAAACTAATCGATGGGCCCCATTTTGATTCCTCTTGTTACGGAACCTCGTCAACCTCCCAAACTTCCCTAGTTGCATCTCCTGCAGATCTCTCTCCACCCTCCATAAAACCATTTTATACATTTCCAATGCGGCCACATTGTGCCCGATTTCATATCCGAACATCGGATCATCCGGAACTTTCGGATCGGAACATCAATGCTGTCCCAACTTGTTGCCTTCTTTTCCTTAAATACGGGGCTGAGCAAACCGATCTCTTGGTGCATCGATGGAGCAGATGGGAAACATCCACTTAAGACTTACAACCCCGAGGACATCAGATCGAATCTGGATCAGGCCGTAAAAATCGAAGAAAAGTAGACTTCGATGGAAAACATCCGGAGAAAAAAATAAAGAAAGTAAATAACTTTTTTTTTCTTTTTTCTTGACCCATTTTTGACAACTCTTTTACCAGAGACTTGGTACGCAGATTGAAGCTGGC
The DNA here is from genome assembly GCF_035046485.1 of Aedes albopictus. Taxonomy (NCBI): domain Eukaryota; kingdom Metazoa; phylum Arthropoda; class Insecta; order Diptera; family Culicidae; genus Aedes; species Aedes albopictus. The sequence goes on from NC_085137.1 coordinate 117,177,357, forward strand.
CGTATATAAGCCGAATATTTCGCCAAAATTGGCTTTTAAGCAGATCTATTATAGGATGTAGTTCTAATGAGCTCTGTTAACATTGCTCTTCATGTGGATATAGAACCAAGTTGGTGCCAATTTTTACGGCTTAGTGGTTACTTGGGAATGTTCACTTATTGTACGAACTATATGGGCTTGATTTCTATTGTAAAAAGTAACAATATATCTACTATGTGTTTTATTGTGAACAATAAAACCAGTCATATGTTAATAATATTTACCATGTAATGAATAGTATTTTTTTATCCGGGTACTTGAACTTAATTCGCTGTAATTTGGCAATCGAGCACGTCTGACTTGCTTGCTGTCTTCAGTGGAAAAGAACAACTTCGAGTTCTCTAACTCGCGGCCAACCCATCTCCCTATAATACCTCCCCCTTCTTCCCCCTCCTTTTCTCCACCTCCTTAGCCCCTCCTTTTTACAATTCCATCCGTTAATCCAACACCCGCTTATTCCTCCCCATTCCAGTTTTATTGTGTATATGTGTATGTCATGTGTTATGTACGTTACAATTTTCCTGTTTATTTAAACGAACAGTTGATAGTGGGAGTATATAGATAGTTTTCCTTTGCAAAGGTATATAATGTAAGTTATTGCTAGCAAGATTGTATACCATAAACAGGCATGGCGACAATTCACGACGAATAGCACAACATACTTAGTTATATTCTTCTACTCTCTACTCTCTGCTTTCCTATTTAAGATTCGCTCGGGTTGGATCCTAGGGTAAAGTACCCGAAACGGTAACAATCGGCGTATGATACAATCGATCGAGAACAGCTATGGCAGATTATGCACGAATACGGATTCCCGGATAAACTGATACGGTTGATCAAGGCGACGATGGATCGAGTGATGTGCGTAGATCGAGTATCAGGGACACTCTCGAGTCCCTTCGAATGTTGAAGTCAAATCATGTTGGTTTGTTTAGCAAACTTATTCGTCATCACACAAGAAACATATTTGTCGAAGACACCATAATGATATGACGTTACAATTTTTTGCTATAACATTTTTTGACTTGGTGCATTTCTATTGTCAAAATTCAACCTATCTGTAACTTTTGTAACAATAGTTATCGCTGAACTTTTTCAACAGTTTTTGAAAATTGAAATGTTTTGTAGTTCGTCACAGAAAAATGAGAAAAATCGGTTGAGAAGTAACTGAGGTATGGTAATCTAAAGTTGACTAGTTTGTATGGGAAAACGGCTTTGGTGCATTTTTATTGTCCGATACTGTAGGTGGGTCGACCAAGTGGAGGACGATCTGCGGACCCTACGCAGAGTGCGGAACTGGAGACAAACAGCCATGGACCGAGTGGAATGGAGACGGCTACTATGTACAGCAGAGGCCACCTCGGCCTTGGCCTGATCAGTAAGGTAAGTACCCTTGCGCCTGAGGGTTTCCCACATATTTTCGTGATTGAGACGTTCGAAAGCTTTTTCGTAATCAATGAACACCAGCTAGAGAGACTCTTGGAATTCATTGATCATCATTATCGCATACAGTCAGGTCACCTTTTCTAAGACGCCTTGCATCCAGTCAGCCGGAAATGTCGCGGTTTCCCATATGTTGCAGAATAATTGATGCAGTAGTTGTGCGGATACTACAGGGTCACCTTTGAGCATCTCCGCTGATATGCGATCGACCCCTGAGGCCCTGTTCGATTTCATATTACGGATGGCTGTTTCTGTCTCCTGCACTGATGGAACTATCACGCCAAGGACCTGAGATCGAATCTCACTCCCGACATACTCACAAAATGTGGGTTCTTTCTTCGAAAGGGAAGTAAAGCGTGGGTCCCGAGATGAACCAGCCTAGGGTTAAAAATCTCGTTAATACAGACAAAAAAAATGCACTGATGGAGCTTCGGTATTGACACGGGTCAGGACGGTGCACAGAAAAGGCGTAAAGAGAGGGGTGTCACAATATAATAGTAATAGATACCAAATTGGCCATGGGGCGTTAGACGAGGTGCAAGAATAAAATCGATTATTATTGGTCGGTGCTTACATAGACAAGAATTAGATGAAAACCCATACGTAAACTCATTATATCATCAATCAATTTCATTTTATGTATTATTTTTTATATTTCTGTCTGGAATAGCCTTAAGTTTTGTGCTTTCGAATGAAAAGAAGCTTTTTCCTTTAAAAGGGTAATTCTCGCTGAGACCGGCCCACTATTTGCACATTGTCTTCAAAAATGCTTAAAGTGGCGATTTTCTGAAAGTCCTCGCTAAAAAAGGAAGGAAAATGGATTTCGTTACTCAAATTGTTGGACCCCCGTTAGTTAGAGCCACAACAATTTTTGCAGACCCCTCGGTTTTGGTCAAATGGTGGCACATTTAAACCGTTATAACTCGAAAGTTTCTCCAAAAACCACCTCAAAACGAATTGGTGTTGAAACGAAGGAAGATAGAACTACTATTTACAATAATAAAAAGTTGGGTTGGCCATATTGATTTTAACCGCCATCTTGGATTTTTATATCAAACTTTTTTTTACCATGATGGCAACCACCGACTTTCAATTTTTTTGCATCAATTGATGCATTTATGCATAACATATCAAAAAATTAGATAGGGGCAAATGTGTTTTTCCGGCAGTTTTGTTCTCCTCGTCATGGGGGGTTTTTAAAAGCTATTGAACTCAAAGTTGGTCTCGAATCCTTCCCAACTAAGCTGAATTATACGACCAAGTTACAGGAAATTTGAACGACAAAAACCCCTCATGACGAAGAGAACAAACCTGCCGATAATACCCATCGTCACCCTATGTCTTTTTCTTCTTTTAAAAGTTATCTGCCGTTTTGTTAACCATGCAGCTTTGCGCACTGGGCTCGGTGCCGGCCGTTCACATAAATGTAGCGTTTTCGCAGTGTTTACGAACACTAATTTAAAATCTGAACCCATTAATGAAAGCTTTTCAAAACACTAAAAAAGTTATAAAAGCAATGCCCGCAATGGTTCTAACTAACGGGGGTCCATCAATTTGAGTAAACAAATGCATTTTCCTTACTTTTGCCGGTCTCAGCGAGAGTTACCCAAACAAAACCTTAAATAATCATTTAATTCAAATGCTCTTATAAAAATAGACTAGGTATAATAAAAAAAAACACTCTCATAATAGCTTTATCGTCAGCCAAGTTTAATTCATTACCACCACATTTCAATCGCTGCTGCTGGGTGGCATCGTTCGCGCACACTTCCCAATAAACAATGGCATTAAAATACCGTACTTAGCTTTATCTGCCCGTTTATTTATGCTTTCAGCATCTATTAGGGACAACACTTCCGCCATCGACTAATCCTTACGGATTTGTGTCTCGTTCGAGCGGTATATGGTGGGCGGCATGGCGGCGGCGTCACTCTACCGAGCACTGATTCACATGCAGAGACACCCTCTCAACCACACCTCGACTCGGCTCATTCCCCAGTTCCACCTTCACTGTGGATGCTGCGCGAGCTCCGTGTTATAGAATGTTGTGTGTGGACTGTCAAGGGAAGATGGTAGCCTTCTGAACGCGTCTTTACGATACACAACATGCACTATACAAAGTAAAGGCTCGAATCCTCGGAACCAAAATATACTATTAGGAGCACAAATTTGATGAAAATATATTGCCCATATAAAAGACCATTACAACTAGGGTTTCATCGGCAAATTAGTTCTCTTCGTCGTACATATTGGGTTTTTTGTCGACCAAATCGTCTGACACTAATTCAGCTTGGGAAAAATGTGAGGCCAAGTATGAGTTCAACAGGTTTTAAGAAACCCTCGTGACGAACAAAACTTCTGAAAATACTTCAGTTTCCTTATTTCCACCGAATTTAAAATGAGTTTGATGTTGATCATTCAATTATGTAATTTGAAAAATTGGAACTTGATTGGCCGCTCGTAGTGCTACTTCAATTAGGGCCAGCTGTAAAGCTGTGAACTTGCAGTATGACCATGCTGAAGACGACGGGTTTTCCTGGTCTGGTCGAGAACTTCCTTGACTTGCTTGGGCATAAGGTATCTTCGACATACACATGCTAAAAGAGCATTGACAGAAGAAGCTCTCAGCTAATTACTGCTCATTGAATACAAGTTGAGACGCAGGTTTTTTCTCAATGGGGACGTTACGCAATGAAGAAAGGAAGAAGAAGAACTTGCTACTACCTCCAGATTAGCTGCGATTACACAAGATACTCCTAGATGGCAAAGGCAGAAGCTACATCTGAATTCAGCTCTGGTAACAGCTACGCACAGAGCACTACACTGGGTGATTAAAAAGATTTGGGAGGAGGAAGCATTACCGGAGGAATGGATGGAAGGTATCGTGTGTCCCAGCTACAAAAAGGGCGACAAGTTGGATTGCGGGAGCTATCGCGCGGATCATACTACTGCGCGTTACCTACAAGATACTCTCTCAAATTTTATGCCACCGTCTATCACCGATTGCAGGAGAGTTCGTGGGGCAATATCAGACTGTATTCATGGGTGAACGCGCTACAACGGACCAGATGTTCGCCGTCCGCCAAGTGTTGCAGAAATGCCGCGAATACAACGTGCCCACACATCACTTGTTCATCGATTTCAAATCGGCGTATGATCAGGGTACGAAAAAACGGATCACGCCGAAAAACAAACGCTTTGTCCTAAGCGGTGCATGTCGGTAACAAAGCCGCTCCGCAACAAACGCATGTCAGGCGATGAGAGCAATAAAACAAACATCGCTTGCCGTGCGTGTGCCGAATTTCCGGTTTTTCTGCTGAAATTTTCAACCCACATCATCAAATTCATAAGCATTTGGACGAATTAAGACTCTTGTAAACCTCAGAGTCGAGTTTTAGTTGTAAAACAATGCGAAAATCACGATGTGAATAGAACAAGACAAATATGCCTACCGTTTTTGTTGTGAACAAACTCGGAAGCGATTTTGTCATTATCTGCTAACGAAAAAACAAAGCGTTGTTGCCGTGCCTTCTGTGTTGCCTATTTTTCGCTTGCGGTGCCTCATTCTGCGTACACTGCGTATGATACAATCGATAGAGAACAGCTATGGAAGATTATGCACGAATACGGATTCCCGGATAAACTGATACGGTTGATCAAGGCGACGATGGATCGAGTGATGTGCGTAGTTCGAGTATCAGGGACACTCTTGAGTTTCTTTGAATCTCGCAGATGGTTACGGCAAGGTGATGGTCTTTCGTGCTTGCTGTTCAACACTGCGTTAGAGCGTTTACTAAGGAGAGTGGGGATAAACACGAGTTGAACGATTTTCATGAAGTTCGTTCAGCTGCTTGGTTTCGCTGATGATATTTATATTATAGCTCGTAAATTTGAGACGATGGCGGAAACGTACATCTGACTGAAGAATAAAGCTAGGCGAATCCGATTAGTCATTAATGTGCCGAAGACAAAGTACATGGCAAAGGGCTCTAGGGAGGAATTACCGCGCCCGCCACTCCAAATTTCTATCGACGGTGATGAATCGAGGCGTTTGAAGAATTTGTGTGCTTGGGCTCACTGGCGCCCACCGGCAACGACACCATCAGAGTCGCATTGTGGCAGGAAATCGAGCATGGTTTGGACTTCGCAGAACTCTACGATCGAACAAAGTTCGCCGTCATACGAAATTACGGCGCTGAGAGGACAGCTCTATGGGCACGAAGAATGGATTTTACGTGCAGAGCACTACGACCAACCCGCCCTTTGTAGTTTTTGAACGGAAAGTGTTACCTACTATCTATGGGGATCGCAGCAAGCTGTGCGCCGGAGCGGCTGCGTTTTAAAATCGTCCGTCACGTTTTTCCTCGATTCTGCGTTGTTGTTAAATAGGCCTGCCGAATTGGAAAATGATTTTACAAAGATACCGGAATTCGTCGTTATTTCCCCATTTTGTCGTGTGTGCTTGCGTGCTTCGGAAAATCTGGTGCCTAAACGTTGACCTAACATAACCATTACTTATTGGAATCGCCTGTCATTTTTTTTTCTTTTTCGCGTGTGATTCAACCGGGTTAAAAAAGGCTAGTTAAAGAGTGAATCCAGCAATGTTTCAATTAGATTTTGGCTGAAAAACTGAAAATTCGGCCGAGAATTCTGCCGGTGGAATGTTCCCGTACCGTATTAGTGTTAAACAACGCGAGTTTTAATAAAGACCTATTTGGAACAGCTAGAACTGTCCGCGTGTTTTTTTTACGCTTGAATCGGCGGATGAAAATTTGATTCCGCTGTTGGTGCTACGCCTTCCGGCATAGATTTGAGTATGTTTTCCGTAGTTTTGGTGGGATCTGTGCGCGTGTGATGATAGAGATAAAATAATATTTGAAATTGACAAGAAAATGTGCATTATCCAGTGATAACATTCTCTTCCACCCTCGGATATCGGTGGTCAAAGAGATGAGTTTGATGTGCAACTATGTAGAATGCCGTCGCAATCGGGAGTCCTATTTCTGGCGCATGATCCGGCGATGTTCAGTGATGATGCGCGACGGAGGTGAAAGCAAATGCATGACAGCACCACATTGGGTTTGTTTCGAGCTGGGATTGAAGGATGAATTTTTGAGAATGCTTCAAGAATGTTGGATTTGATTATCGGTTGAATCGGGTGAGATCTTTCTGATTATTTTTTTATTGAAGTACTTATAATATTTTCTTTGTTAAACTTGACCATGCAATTGGGAGAGATCAGTAGTGTTTTTCGTTTCAGAGAGCGAGTTTAGGCGCTTAAGCCTAGGCATTAGGGCCAGGACACGGACCAAATACCTGTGTTCCATCCCAGGACTCCAAGGACAAAGGGGTGACATTAACCTTCTTAGCAACGTCACCCCCACCGATTTTCCATGTAGTTAGCTTTCTATACAAAACTGAGCGGTTGGTACGAGATGTCCCCGTTTAATGGTTTTATTGTAAAATCAATAACGCTGCACAGTAGGCCTGGCCGCTTTAATACTTGCAATGCATTTTCGATGTACTGCAAGCATTAATAATGACAAGAAAAATGGTAGAAGTAGTCGATTCTACCATTTTCCAGGATTCTTTCAATGAATGGCTGTGTATGTGTAGACTAGACTAGACTAGGAAAGTGTTACCTACTATCTATGACGGAGTGCAGATGCAAGATGGGTCTTGGAAAAGGCGAATGAACCATGAGCTGCATCAGCTGCTGAGAGAACCAACCATCATCTACACCGCGAAAATCGGGAGGCTTCGGTGGGCGGGTCACGTCTTCAGGATGTTGCATAGCAACCCGATTAAAATGGTTCTCGACTGGTACAAGAAGACGTGGTACGCAGCCAACTATGTAGATCGATCAAGGGGAGGACGATCTGCGGACCCTATGCAGGGTGTGGAACTGGAAACGCGCAGCCATGGACCGAGTAGAATGGTGACGATTCCTTCGTACAACAAAGGTCACTCGGGACTTCGGCCTGATCGGTAAGGTAACGTTAAATAACAACTGCGGTAGCTCATGAGGTTGCTGAGTAGAGTAAAGTGGGGCAAAAGTTCGAGTGGGGCAAGAGTTTCTTTTGAAGTTTTTGAGCTCAATTCAAATTATTTCTTTCGGTTGTCAAGGTTGTTCGATCCCTTTTTGAAAAAGAGTCTTTCACTCCAAAAATTATGAAAATTGATCAATATTTCGAGAAGTTATGACAAAATGTTGGTTTTTGATCAAAAAATTATAACATGCGATGGCCCTTCCAACGCATGGAATGAAATTTTAATGAAATCGAATTCGATATTTTGTTTTGGGGCGTAACTAGGTATATTTTAAAGATGCTCTAGCATGTATAACTTTTTGCAAAAAAGATTTGGAAATCGTATTTCACACATAGTGGGGCAAAAGTTCGAATTATGGAGCAAAAGTTCGAGTCATGTGGCAACTTTAGGTATAAATCTAAAATTCTGCAAAACGTACATATTATCTCTAAGAGTGATGGAATTACTGAGAAAATTCGATTAAAGTTCAAAAAAGAAGTTGTTTGATCTGTATTTGGCGGAAAACTACTAATTTTTGGAGTAGTAAATTTAACCCTGATTTGTGTAAAATCCAAATCGAATTTCAAAGTGTATTCCAGTTCCAACATCAAATATTAAGTGGTTTCAGGTATTCCTATTACCAAAGTGTCAAAATAGCGTGCTACGGTTAGCGAAATTCCACATACACTAGATTCGAACTTTTGCCCCAGTGGTGGGGCAAGACTTCGAATAAAACACACACATACAAAAAGTGTTGTAACTCAAAATTGAAATGACATTTGGCGTAACTTTGTTCAGCAAAATTTTAGCTCATAGATGGTAGAATCACCACACGGTATTCTATTTTTGTTTTTATCTGCTTCGATTTTTTGAAATAGGTTGAATTTTCAACTAAGGTCGAACTTTTGCCCCACCTTAAGCAAAAACCCTTTCGCTGAATTGAACAGCTTGCACGATTCCGCTTTATTGCTGTCGGTTCGTTTAGAGAGAGGTTCCACTACAACTGACTGTCTGCCCTGTTTCGAACGGATTTGGTGGACCAGTCGATTAGGCATGGAAGGAAATCCGGTGGGGGAGCACGGTTCGGAGTTGTGATGTGAGTGTGTACACAGGAGATTGAGCCAATGTTTAACCATTTCCGATACACCTAAGCGATAAGAGGATGCGATTTTCTCGTGTAGCGTGTATAGCAAACTGATGTTGCCTGTTTTGGCGGTGACTTCAGCCAGCTAGTAGTGACTGGTGCCATTTCCCGTTCTCCTTGTGTTTAGTGTGTAAGTAGACATCAACCACTGGAATAAAATAAAAACAGAACTCACATTAAAACACATTTCCGCCTGGTGTGTTCCGTCGTTGTTGTTGCCGTAGATGGTGATGACAGGCACTTTTGCAAGACTTGCAGCGTTTTCAGGATCAGAGATAGAAAGGTAAACCACAAATGGTGGGATTCAGCACTAACAACATCGCAACATCAGGAGTCGCCAAATTTCAAACAAAGAGGATTACATGCAATAAAAAGAAAAGAGATTATTGCGGATTTTGTTTATTGCTCGCACGCAAAAAAGTAGTTGCAGCTATGTTATTTAGAATTTTTGTTCTAGAAAATCCAAAACAATTTGGGGATGAAGAGCTTGGTGGACTAATGGCTATCGTTCCTGAGTCATATGCAGAAAATCCTGGGTTCAATCCCTGGCTCGTCCCATTCCTCTACTTTGTATCTTTCTATCTACTACCTTCTATAATCTCTTCTCTACATATACATCTTATGTATAAACGTATGTGTTCATAACCATCGCTAGAATCAGAAACGGATTGTAAAAAAAATCGTTTCCCTTTCTTCCTACTTCCTTAGCACAGCTGTAAATATATCATATAACGCCTGCAAAGTATGCAACCAAGCGAACTGTACTGCTTCACAGTAATCTTCATGTAATCTATCGCTTTACTCCAGGCATCCACGCACCAATGCGTGAACTCCTGTGCCAACAACAAATATTTCCCAGCAAACACTCCGACATCCGCATGAGCTTGTGCAGATGCAGTGAACTCCGCGGTCTGTTGGTAACAAACGATTACAATCATCACTGTCCTCCCGATCCCACATTGATCTGTAACCTGACGTAGCAGGCACTATTGTCGCCTAAAAATAGAAGATCACCAACAGTCACACAATGAAGATGCCTGTTCGTCCCAAGTAGCTATATCATTGGTTTCTTGTGCGAGAGTCTGGCGATACTGGAGTAGCATCTACGGGCGGTCAATCAATTTTCATTTTCATTGAGACTCCAAAACAATTTGGCTAAACTTCAAAGTTTTGAAATTAAATATCTAGTATTATATCATGTAATTCAAAACAGCGTAATTTTAAATGACTCATGGAAGGTTATCGTTCAGATTCATGTACGGTCACATGGTCACATGCTCTATGGAACCCAAAACTGTCTGTGGAAATTTGAGGAGGTCAGATGCAGAGGAATTGGAATGGAATGGAAAGGAATGGAAATCACAACCGACCCGTCTAAGGGTTGGCGATCCAAAGTCTTTTCCACGAGGCCAACTGGAGATCCGGTCAGGTAAAGCTAGAGCTATATTCAACGCCATTTCTAGGTTACTGGATCACCAATTTACAATTTTTTTTTTATTTTTTTTCTTTTTGCCTTTCTCGTACACCAAGGTGTACCGAAAGGCTATATGTTCACTCCAAAAATGAAATTTTGATAGAGCCCCCGGAGGGACAAGTTTCATATACCAATCGACTCAGCTCGACGAGTTGGGATGATGTCTGTGTGTGTGTATGTGTGTGTGTGTGTGTGTGTATGTATGTGTGTGTGTATGTGTACAAAAAAAGGTCACCTCACTTTTAGATAGTAAATATCAACCGATTTTAACGACCGACGGCTCATTCGACGCGGACTCTGGTCCCATTGTTTCCTATTGAAAATGGTTCGGATCGGTCCAGCCGTTCCGGAGTTATGGCCATTTAGGTGATCCGGATCGGTACCCCTGGAAGGGGCCAGACATGAAAATGCACCAAACCCATGCATGCGACCCATCAAACCACGGCATTTTCGATAATCTGATGAACGGTAAGCAGGAAAATACTCTCAGACTATAACTGAACCGGTAGTGTTCCAGAACCGGTTCTGGATGTCCCGCCGGAAGTGGCCAAATATCAAATTAAACATAACTCATGCATGCGACACATCAAACAGCGGCTTTTTCGATAATCTGATGAACGGTTAGCAGGAAAACAGTATCAGACCACATCTGAACCGGTAGTGTTCCGGAGCCGGTTCCGGATGTCCCATTGGAAGTGGCCAAATATAAAAGAGTACCAAACCCAAGCGACACATCAAACAGCGGCATTTTCGAAAACCTGATGAACGGTTAGCAGGAAAACAATATCAGACTATATCTGAACCAGTAGTGTTCCGGAACCGGTTCTGGGGGTCCCGACGGATGTGGCCAAATTTAACAGAGTACCAAACCCATGCATGCGACACATCCAACAGTGACATTTTCGATATCCTGATGAACGGTAAGCAGGAAAACAGTATCAGGCCATATCTGAACCGATAGTGTTCCGGAACCGGTTCCGGATGTTCCGCTGGAAGTGGCCAAATATAAACGAGTACCAAACCGATGCATGCGACACATCAAATAGCGGCATTTTCGATAATCTTATGAGCGGTAAGCAGAAAAACAGTATCAGACCATATCTGAACCGGTAGTGTTCCAGAACCGGTTCCGGATGTCCCACCGGAAGTGGCCAAATATAAAAAAGAACCAAACCCATGAATGCGGATGCGACACATCAACAGCGGCATTTTCGATAACCTGGTGAACGGTTAGCAGGAAAACAGTATCAGACTATATTTGAACCGGTAGTTGTCCGGAACCTGTTCCGGGGGTCCCGACGGATGTGACCAAATATAAAAGAGCACCAAACCCATGCATGCGATACAACAAATAACGGATTTTCTGATAACCTGATGACTGGTTATCAAAGAAATAGGTTAGGACCACATTACGGACAGCCGGTAGTGCCGTAACCAGTTCCGGGTGTCCCTCCGAAAGCGGCTAAATATAAAATTGAACTGAACCTATGTATGCGACACAGCAAAGCTAGGATTTTTGATAACCAAGCAAACAGACTGGTGAAAAAATGTTTTACGTATATGGTCAAATCTCAACCGTTACCTAGTAATTGAACTTTACATGTTTTTGACTTTGCTTGTCTTAAACTGGCTATAACTTGAAAATGGTCAAACTTATCGCATTTGAAAGATTATTCAATTTGCTACCAAAAAGATCTTGGAATCTATTGGTTTAGTTAGATAACTAAAGCAAAAAAGCTCAAAAGCAGTGTTTTGCCTTTCTCGTACACTTAGTGTACTAAAAAACTATATGTTCACTCAAAAAACGATTTTTCGGAAAAAGGCTCTGTGTATCAAGTCGCATATACCAATCAACTAAGTTCAACGAATTGAGATTATGTCTGTATGTGTGTATGCATGTATGTATGTGCGCAAAAAAAGTTCACTCGCTTTTAAGGCACTTCCCATTGGCCGATTTTTCGGATTATAGCCTGAATCGAACCGGAATTGTTTGCTATCAAAAATGGTCCAGATCAGCCAAGGCGTTCCGGAGTTATGGCCATTTCAGTGATCCGGACCAGCACCGGTAGAACTGGCCGTATATGAAACTGAACTAGCCCCATCATGCGATACATCAAACTGCGGCGATTTTTGTAACCTTTGGCATGGTTGACGAGTTTTGTGCGGAAATCAACACTGAAGACCAGAAGCTCTACGGTGTCGGCTGTTTAATAGACATTTAGGCTCTTAAAGCACGCTATATGGGAATATGTATTTGATATGGGGAATATGTCTGGACTCCTAAAATGGCGACTAGAATATCCAAGATGGCGGTCTGAAATCCAAGATGGTGGCTTCAAATTCAAGATAGCGTCTTTTTAAAGAAGTTTTAGGCTCTAAAACCACCATTTGGTATGAGGAAGACTTCCAGAGTCCAAAAAAGCGATCAGGATATCCAAGATGGCGATCTAAAATTTAAGATGGTGGCTCCGAATTCAATATCGCGGTTGTTTAACCTTTCAGGACGCGCGCCACCAAGCGACCGAAACTTCACCGCGCTCGCGCTGTATACGACGAGCGAGGTTTTTTGGTAGTGTTATACTTTTTACAACAGCGCGCGTGCTGAAGGGTTGATGGAGTTTTAGGGCCTGAAATTATTATTGGTATATTTGGTATGAGGATGATGTCTGGATTCCAAAAATGGCAACTAGAATATCCAAGATGGCGGCTCTAAATTCAAGATGGTGGCTGTTTAATGAAGTATATTTTTCGTAGGGAAGATGCCTGGACGCCAAAAATGGCGACCTGAACATCCAAGATGGCAAACTTAAATCCTAAATGGCGGCTTCATATTCAAGATAGCGTCTTTTTCTTAAGAGTTTGAGGCTCAAACATAAAAAGGCAGATTAACGATATGATTTCTGATATCATGAAATGGATTTCTGTTAATTGTATGAAAATGCGATTTACATCAACATTTCGCTTTAGTTTTATTGAAATGGGGTTTCCAAGGCACGAGAAAGGCGCCATCACCGCTAGGTGGATTAATTCGGGTTTTTTATTATTATTATTATTATTATTATTATTATTATTATTTATTTTTAATTATTTAATTAATTTTAATAATTTAATTTAATTATCATCTAAAATCATTCTCAAAAGGGCGCAAAACCTCTTTATCTTTTAATAAATCATTACAAAAATAAAATATTTTAAAACTAATCTAGAGGCTCAATCGGGATTTATCCATCGCAGAGCCGGAATCTTGATAGTGGATCCTCAACCGAAAACCAGGCAATCCTTCATCGATTTTATATTTTCTTCAATCCTGAAAAAACAAAAAAAAAATGCGAGAATCATTCAAAATATAAAAAAAAAAATCATTATGTTTAAAAATCATACTAAATAAGAAATACCATTTAAAAAATTATATAACAGTTGCATATTTAGAAGAAATTTACTTGCTAATATATCACGAACAGACTCAGGAAACGTATCATGAGATTTTTGGTAATTACTAAGGAATGAAATCCTAGGTATACTATATTTATTACAATTAAAAACTATATGATCAATATCCTAATAAAAATCGCCGCAATCACATAAATTAGAATCTTTAATATTAATGCGATACAAATGACTATTATAAATATAATGATTTGAAATAAGTCTCGATAATGAACAAATACAATTTCTACCAACAAACAATTTTTTGAACTATGAAGTGTGATTTACAATTGGCTGAATGGAATGACACCAACGGCCTTTATCGCTGGAATTCCAAGAAAGTTGCCAATCATGTAAAGATTTAGTTTTCAATACAGTATGATATTCAGAAGAAGCAATTTGACGATTATATATAACACCACAACGAACACCTAATTTAGCCAATGTATCAGCTTGCTCATTGCCATATATATTAGAATGGGCTGGAATCCATACAAATTTGATAATAAACCTCTGACGGTATAAATTATATAATTCTTCTTTCAATTTTAATATGATATGATGTGTTTTAAAGTTAAAATTTATGGATTTGATAGCATTTAAACAGCTTAAACTATCCGTACATATGATAAATATATTTGGAGTTAACTTTTTAATTATCGTACAAGTAAAATATAAAGCAGTTAATTCAGCAATGAATATTGAACAAGGAGCAATGATGCAAATTATCACCTCACTAGTGCTCATCACAACTCATCAATTGTATATTTATCGCGTGCGATTGAACTGTGCACTGATCAGCGATGACCAGCAGCAAAGAGGTGGCAAAACGAACATGATGTAAATCACAAGCGATTTTGCACACATCTGACTGTGCCGCCACACGCTTGCCCGAACAGCCGAACCATACCGAATAGGTTGGTTTGCGAAGCTACGGCACGAACGCTCGACACGCACACAGAAGCAACATTCGCATGTACCGATACCATACTAATAAAGCTTCCAGGCAACGATGCTTCGCGATAAGCTGTCGAAAAGCATCGAAAGCGATGAAAAGAGATGCTTGGCTAGAACGCAACGGCTCAACGGCGAAAAGGAAGAGTCAACTATGCTGATCAGTGTTGAGCCCGTTCGTGTGCTACTCGTATGGGAGGTTGATTGAATAAAGCGAGGATGGGTGAAAACGTATTCGTTGTCGAAAGCAAATCGCATCATTTCGCGAATGTTTTCATCAAATAGCAAGCTTGTCAAGGAGATTGTAATTTATAAAAATAAGTAGAAGTGTAATTATATATACCAAATCCAGCAACATTTTGAATCAATGACCCATCAGAAAAATAAATCTGATGAACATCAAACCCAATAAATTTTCGTTGAAATAACGAAGATGCAAAACGAGGAATTTCGAAACTAGGAATTTGTTTCAATTCTTCATGGAATGATAAATCAATAATAGGAGTAAATGAATGGATATTAATATCAAAATTATGGAAATTAACTGAGGGAATTAAATTTGGCGCAATATTCAATGAGCAACAATATTGAAATGAATGTAATATTCTACAAGTAGGATTTATTATAGATAAGCATTTCAAAATGTCAATTAATGGATGATTTTTATTGATACATTGTAACACAAATTTGCAATTTAGCTCGTGCAAACGCATTTTGAGTGGCATAATACCCGCTAGAACTTCTACGGATTTAGTATGAGTAGAGTTCATTAATTTTAGACAGATTCTCAAACTACGGAATTGAATTTTCTCTGGTTTAGAAAAGTGTGTATGAGTTGTGCTTATAAAAGTGAAACAACCATATTCCAAAACGGAACGAATAGTTGTTTTATAGAGTACTATCAAATCAGATGGATGTGCACCCCACCAAGTGCCTGTAATGGTTTTGAGAAAGTTTATTCTTTTTGAACGTGTTGAATTTGTTTATTCCACAATAATTTTGAATCAAACCAAATTCCTAAATACTTATAGTCATCAACTTGTTCAATTTCATGACCATTGAGGTACAAATTAATACTAATGAGAGAGCGTTTACGAGAAAATAAAATAAGTTTCGTTTTTGCTACTGAAAAAGTGAAACCATTATTATGAGCCCAAGATCCAATGTTATCTAATGTGCATGGCATAAAATGACGAATTATTTCTCTATTATTTCCACAAATAGAAAGGACTTTATGCAATTCAGTATCGTAATTTCTATTTTATATAACTCATTTTGGTATTGTTATGGCCAATTTTTCCGAACTGGTTCATTATGCAACTGAAATGAGTTGTATAATGAAAAATAGTTGTATAATGTTCATAATGCAACTCATTTGAGTTGCATTATGAACATTATGCAACTCAAATGGGTTGCATTATGAAAAAATCAATGCATAAAATTTTGTATGGAACTCGTTGCAAAACTCGATTTTTTCAGCACTCTTCGTATTTATCCAACTCGGCAAGCCTCGTTGGATAAATGTAAGACTCGTGCTTAAAAAATCAACTTTTTGCAACTCGTTACATAAATAACTATTCCATGAGTTTAAGAAGACAAGATAATAAACTAATCGGTCTACGACTATCAACCGATGAAGAAACTTTGCCTGGTTTAACAATACTAACAATTTTGATAAAACGCCATTCTATTGGAAATACATTTTGGGATAAAAATAAATTATACAATGACAATAAATGTGTCTTTCCTTCTAAAGGTAAATTTTGCAACACAACAAATTTTATATTATCAATCCCCGGAGAAGTATTATTTGTAATAGATAATGCTAAATCTAATTCTTCTATGGAAAAAGAAGCGCAAAGTTCTTGAAAGTAATTATACTTCTGATGATTAATGAATTGAGGAACATAATCGGGACAAATTTTAGATGCAAATTTTTCAATCCAGTCTTCAGAATATTCCGAAATATTTGGCGAAGAAGAGTCGTAATTTCTTAAATTTCTAGCTAAAGACCATAATTTGCGTTGCGTTGCGTTGCGGGGTAACGGAGTAATTCGTAGATTGCATACTGAAAGTTGTCATGTTTAATCTTTAATACTCCTATTCTAATTGCTTATAGAATGCTATTTGGGAAGGAACAGCTATCCAATTAGAGGTTGAAGCAAAAAAGACATGAGAACTTCCATTGCCGGCCACGCCCATCTTCTCCGTTACGGGGAAAGGAAAGGATGTGATGATATGACACCTACTTTACGAAAGGCCAGCGACTCACCGGCGCCCCCATAGGTGTCAAGGAGTTGGATATTTGGAATGGGTTGATTTGGGAATCACTATAAGCGATTTATGCGACAAGATTCAGATTATGTAAGTGTAATTGGGTAGATCATGTAAATGTGTTGGTGTAAGTGTAAGTGTTTAGTATATTTAAACACAAACGTTGGGAGTGACATAGCTAAGAGATTTTGTCACTCCATGGGCCGTTTTGCTTCAGGGATGGGGCACAGGTATTTTCTCTGTGTCCTGGCTAACAAGCCTAGGCTTAAGCGCCATTGATCGCTCTCTGAAACGAAAAGAAACACGTTATGTGATAGGGAAGGGATAGTTGGGAAGGGATGATATCTATTTATCGAGATGCCAGCGACTCACCGACGCCCTCGTAAATAGAAAGGAGTTGGGAGTTTGGTGTGGAAATGGTCTGAAATTTAGTATGAGCTATGCCACTGGGTTATTAGCTTCGAGATAAAATGAATAAATGTATAGTTGAGAAAAGTCACAATATAATAATACAAGAAGCATGAAACGCTCTCACCGAATTTGAATATTCCAACCGTAGATCCGCTTAAGAAGTGATTTTTCGTACGTCCAAGGGCCTAACGTTGATAGTTAAATCCATTTGAATGACAACTTGGAAATGACCACATCACACGCACTATTTGATCGAAATTTCACTCGAAACTTCTGCCTGCTTTCGAGTTTGACACATTAAGGAATCGCGAAATGAAAACACCGAGAGTCTTCCATTAGATCCGAAATCAAAACGGAGCGAAACTTGTGCACTTTTCATATGTACCTCGTTTCTCTATATCGGGAGGATTTGGGGAATAATAGCACTTTTCCTTCAAGACCACTGGCAAACATGCAACAGCTGTGCAGCGGGAGTCCAAAATCAACCGCACTTTTTGTCACAAAAATTTTCACGATCAGACAGATTTTCTGACACCCGGACGCGCGACGGAACGATACACTCCCTTCTCTTTCTTCGCAAACCGCTTCGCACAACCAACTATAGCTCTTCGACGGATCTCCGCTGCCCGAAAAAGGAGAACAAACACAAATTGGTGATAACTTTTCATCATCAAATGACACTTTTTTAATAATGATTTTCCAAAATACAGCCAAATAAATGTCACTTCATTAAATTTTCACATTAGATGAAATTTGAAAAAAATGACGGATAACGCGAGAAAACACGAGGACGAAAATTTTTTGCCCAAATTTGTTAGGTTAAGTGTTAATCGACTAACTTGCACTTTGCTAGTTTTTGCCATGCTGAGTCCAGCAATACAAATTGCTGAAATACAGCACAATTTTCTGAAACATCCAGCAATTTATGCCAATAGGGCACAAAGTTGTACTGGATCCCAGCAAAATATTGCTGAAAATTCAGCAAATCGTTTTGTTGGATTTTGCTTTGCTGTAAGCGTTTGGTGTGTTGTATAAACCAACGCTCTGAAGTGGAACAATTTTAATGAAAATCAGCATATAATCATAAACAATTACGGGATTCAATAATTCAGACAATTGAAAACTTTCATCAAAATGAGAATGAAATAATCCAAAATTGCCTTGATAATAATCGCGACGCTTAATCAGGATAATAAAATTTCTAGCTACAGACCATAATGTTGATAAAGATGTTTCTCTGTCTAGATTTTCAATCAAATGTTTCCAATAATTTCTCTTTTTAAATTTAGTTACACGAACAAATTGCACTCTGCTTTACAGTATGAAAAATAATTTTCCCGTGATCCTGAACGGCGAAATTTTTTGAAAGCTTCTGATTTATTTTTCAGGGCAAATGAACAATCACTATCCCACCAAAATGAAGGAGGTTTTTTATTAGCAGGTTTTGAAATAATTTTGTATATTTGAGATTTAAGTAAACAACGTATTAATATCTCAGAAAAAAGTTTATAATTTTCAAGTGGAGAAACAGAATGATCAAAAGTATTCAAAGAAAATGAAATAAGATCAGCAAACTTCTGCCAATCAACATTTTTGCATAAATCAGGAACATAAGGATTATTATATGATTGATTATGATCTGTTTTACAAATCCCTATCAAAATTGGTAAATGGTTACTACCATTCGGATCATCAATTGTTTTCCAAGAAGAAATAAAAGATAAAGAGTTTGAACAAAGAGATATATCAATACAAGTATGTTGAGCTGGAGGAACAGCAATCCTAGTAAAAGATCCGTCATTCAAAATATTTAAATTTAGTTCATCTATTAAATCCATAATCAAATTACCTCTACCATCAGATTTGTCACTTCCCCAAGCTATATTGTGAGCATTAAAATCTCCTAATATAAAAAATGGAGATGGAATATTATCTAAAATAGTTTTCATTTGTGGTATTTGAAAAGTGGTATTGGGAGGAATGTCTCTATTGTTCTCTATTGTTTGTGTTAATAGAGAATTCTGTATTATTATTATTAACAGAAATGGCAATAAATTCAATTGATGATTCGAAAGGTAAATTCAAATGTTTAAACTGAATACCATTACGGATTCCAATCAAAACTCCTCCGTATGAATCATTTCTATCTTTACGAATGATGTTATAAGAAGAAATATGCAAATGTTTGCTATCAACCAACCAAGTTTCATTTAAGCAAAAAATATCAATATCCAACCTATCAATTTTGGGTATAATACTGCGACAGTTCCATTGCAAAATATTGAATATATTTTGATTAATACAAGCCATTAAAACGAGAACAATGAAGCAATGAGGGGTCCAAATGCATTCAATTTTTCAAAAAATGAAGCAAGAAATGGTAAAACTTTTTTAATTAAATTTTTCTAAAAATCACTAAATCCTAGAAATTCAACTATTTGCTCCAAAATTTTTAAAATAGAGTTATCATAGTTTTCATTATTATTTGATGAGTTTGTAACATTATCATTATTATTTTCATTTTCATTTTTATCTACTCTTTGAAATCCAGGTATAGTTCGTGGAGGAGAGGAAGTATTAAGAGGAGGGAAGTTTGTATCAAATGATGTTGATGGTTGAGGATCATTAGTATCATGTCTATCAGAAACAACTTTGGATCTTTTCCTTTTGATTGGAGGTTTATAAATAAATTGATTGGAATCCTGATTCGAATCGTCGTTATCAGCATCAGATAATGTTTCATAAATATTAGCCGAACTAAAATCCCCAGAAGCTTTCAAATTTTCAGAATAAGATAATTGATGATTAATTTTGATTTGCTGATTGTATTTTTTTTGATTAGCTTTATAAACTGAACAATCTTTAAGAGAGTTGTGCTGTTTTTGACAATAAATACACTCATCTGAATGTTTACTACATTCTGATGAACAATGAGGTTGTCCACATTTGGAACATTTAGGTTTATTTGAACAATATTCTGAGGTGTGTCCAAATAAAAGGCATCGAGTACAATGCATCAATTTCGGAAAATATAGTCTAACATCAAAAGTTACATTATTAACCGATAAAATGTCCGGAAGAACAGAACCGGCAAAGGTAATCTTTATGCAATCCGAATGAATGTACTTCGATTCATTGCCTTTAAAAATTAATTTTGATAATCGACTACAATCCAAAATTTTAACTGGGGATATGGATTTATTTTTAAAAATTCCTAAACCAAAACTTATGATGTCATCGCAACTTAGAGTTTCATCATAAATGACACCATTGATTTCGCATGAATCGCATGGAGCGTACACGCGATACGAATTTTGAAATAAATTTGACTCAAGGAGAGCATTTGCAACTCCACGAGAACCAAAAACTACCCTTAATTTATCTAAAGAAACCTTCTTGATTTCCTTTACTGATTTGTATCGTTTGTAAACTTCAGCAGGAATTAGGAGAACATTAATTGGTCTCTCCTTTTTCCTGAAATAAACTACATATGGACCGAGAAAAGTAGATGTAAAATTTTTCACTCTAACTGGTTTTGAGGTTGCTGCAGGAATAGCAGACAAATCCTCCTCTTTTGAATTAGGTGAATCCCCGTCGGTTTCCATGATTGGAAATCAACGGGAAATACAAATTAATCAATGGACAACAGCAAAAAAAACTTACTTTCAGAGAAATAAAGCAAAAAAATTACAATCAAAACTATACTTAACAATGAGGGTTTCCTCTAGTAAAGGAAAGATAAACGGACGCAGTTTTTAATACCGCTTACTGCATTTTCAATTTTCCGATGAAATTGATGTTGATAATTCTCTAAAATATTATCGAAATACGGCCATCGTCTTTCCGCGCTTATCCGTAATTGAAATTGAAAATCGTGTATCATTTTTAACGATATAATTGAAAACATATAGTTCGATCAAACTCGCCATGGATTGCAAAAAGTGTCGTCTACCAGTGATAACAAAAGATCACCCGTACATTTATTGCAACGGGTTGTGTGCTGCTGTACACCATGCCGCTTGTGTCGGGTTGAGTAATGTCGAGCTTGCTTCGGTATCACCGCCGAACAAAAACAATATGTGGCTGTGTGATGAGTGCGTGGTCGAATTCGTTCAATGGAGAACAGAACGAAGTGAAAACAAAAAATGTTCAATCGCCGAATCAGTATCGGAGCCAAAATGCCCCCTTCAACGTGACGTCGAAGAGTTGAAGAACAAAGTAGAATCCATGCGGTTGGTTCTTGCTTCACATGAAGCTTTCAATGTGGATGCTGGAATACGACACTCAACTCCAAATGCCCCAAACTCATCGCGGCAAACGAATAGCAATAGCAGATCACGTGAAATATCAGATGTACTACCTGATGCTTCGGACCGGTTGACAGATTCAATGCGTGAAGATGAGAGTTTCGACTTGCTACTTACCAACATCGATGGAAGCGTTACGGAGGATGATATACAACGAATGGTCTTTCGTAGTTTAGGCGCACACGACAATGAGTTCATACATGTACGAAAACTTGTTCCACGATGGGTTGACTGCAGCACTCTGGACTACATCTCTTTTAAAGTCGTCTTGAATCGTAAATGGAAATCAAGCGCAATGTTATCAACGACTTGGCCTCAGAACGTTAAATTTCGCGAGTTCCGTAAAATACGATGCACGTGGAGACCCGAACTTGTGTGATAAGATATGTTTTTATTAATTTGCAATAACAATTACTCTTGTTTTATGTCATAATTGTAGTTGTGTGCTAGGTTTGGTAGAGTTAAATAGTAGAAGTTTTGTACCTAATGTTTGTGTTTCCAATGTTCAAGCTAATTTTTTTTTATTGATTTCTTGTTTTTGTATGAATATTGGTTATGTTTATTTTTAGTTTTAAGTTTACATCATTGGGGCACTAGTAAGCCTGTTGATGTTATGAATAATAAATAAATAAATAAATATACGGCTTTCTTGTCAGAAGGAACTTGATTCTTGACGAATATCCAAACTCCCTTTACGGTTAATCCAAGGACTAATCCGAAACGACCTATTGAAAACGACCACGTCCAAACGATCTCTCGAGCCGCAATCCAACGAAACGTTTAAAAACAGCGATCGTAAACTTGTATTCTTGAACAACGACGCTCGCAGGATACCGCTATGTGTTGTACACTTGTAATTCACTGTCGAGAATCCAACCGCAGCACACCGACTTCAATCCGCAATCCTTGAAAAATTTTCACCCTGAAACGAGAGAAAATGTCAGTCGCAGGAAAAATTCCGCCTTGTCAAGTCAAGGCCTGCTATGGCAATGACCAATTTACAGTTGTTTAATAATAAAAACTAGCTGACATTATTAGGAAACAATTTTTTAATAAAGAAACTCGAAATTTTAGTTCAATATTCCCAGAATCTTATCCTTTACCTGCCGGAAAAAATCCCGGCCAATTGAACTTTCACTCGAATAACTACTTAATTCAATCATTTTCACCCTAATCCAAAACAGATTTGGCACCATCACATAGCCTGCCCATCATAATCATACCTCGTTGAACAAACTTGGCACCCAAAACAGAAAGTATCTGAGAAAAAGCTTAATCCTATTCGAACTTCCCGTCAGGAGGCCTCAATGGTGCTGCTGTTGCTGCTGCCGCCAACCAGCAACCAACCAGTAGTGTCAGTTCACTAGTGTTCGCTCGTTGTTGGACAGCTTGAATGTGGTGAACATAAATTCAATTTATGAACTTCTCGTTTCTGTTTTTGTTTTCCTACTACCATGGATGGACTGTTGGATGGACACACCACACCGATGCACAGTGTTTTATTTTGCCGATTTCGTGCGCTTTTTTTAATAACGTTTCAACCGATGATTTTAGCGATATAGTTTCTTCGGAGAAGTTTCTACATTAGACAAGGCGCTTCTTTTGACATAATGAGTTGAATGATCAATCCACCTATAAGTGAGATGAAAAAAATATTTTTTCGAAAAATGCAGATAGACGTTTGATGTCTTCGGCAAAGTTGTGCAAAATGCAATTTTGAACAACTTTGTCAAAGACGCCATAATGCTGAATCTCATACTTTACGAGATATATTGCGTTGTATGTGCATGACCCCTAGAAATCATATATTTCATCATAACTTTTTAACGAGATTTTTTAGATTTTTTGCGTCTTCTACAAAGTTGTTTGGAATGTAAAAATACATGTTTTTGCTGAACATTGAAAAACGCTAGCTTTTAAAATTACAAAGTTATTTACAAATTACTGATATTTATAGAGTAACTTCGAACTCGTCTAACTGCTTTCGGCGCAAAATGGCGCAGAGAACCATTTCGAATAATGAAACAACTATATTTCTACTATATCAAAATGGCATAAACTTTTGTATACAAGTGTATTCTTTATGTGTTATGGTAAATAAACAAACAATTATCAAATATTGAAATTATTTAATAACTTCTTCATTTAACGAGATAGAATGTCGCAATGTTCAGCAAAATTGTGTATTTTTATATGCTCAACGACTTTGCAGAACATGCAAATAATGTAAAAATTGTGGATTAAAAGTTATAATAAAAATCAATTTCTGAGTGATTTTTAAATATGTTTTTTTTTTTATAATTCGTTAAAATAATCATAGCTTTTAAACAAGATTTTCTACAATTTTTTTACGTTCTAGAAAGTTGTTGAGCATACAAAAATACACAATTTTGCTGAACATTGCGACATTATATCTCTTTAAATTAAGAAGTTATTGAATAATTTCAATATTTGACAATTGTTTGTATATTTACCATGACACATAAAGAATACACTTGTATACAAAAGTTTAAGTCATTTTCATATAGTAGAAATATAGTTGTTTCATTATTCGAAACGGTTATCTGCGCCATTTTGCGCCGAAAAAAGTAACACGAGTTCAAAGTTACCCTATAAAAATCAGTAATTTGTAAATAACTTTGTAATTTTAAAAGCTAGCGTTTTTCGATGTTCAGCAAAAACATGTATTTTTACATTCCAAACAACTTTGTAGAAGACGCAAAAAATCTAAAAAATCCCGTTAAAAAGTTATGATGAAATATATGATTTCTAGGGGTCATGCACATACAACGCAATATATCTCGTAAAGTATGAGATTCAGCATTATGGCGTCTTTGACAAAGTTGTTCAAAATTGCATTTTGCACAACTTTGCCGAAGACATGAAACGTCTATCTGCATTTTTCGAAAAAATATTTTTTCCATCTCACTTATAGGTGGATTGATCATTCAACTCATTATGTCAAAAGAAGCGCCTTGTCTAATGTAGAAACTTCCCCGAAGAAACTATATCGCTAACATCATCGGTTGAAACGTTATTAAAAAAGCGCACGAAATCGGCAAAATAAAACACTGTGCGATGCAAGCGTTCGCACCGATCCCATCGGGCCATAGGACCATCAGGTCCACCGAGTCCGGGCGGCCGTCGCCAGCGAGCGATTCACACAATCCACCAAAGGATCAGGCGAAAACCGCACTTTAGTGGTCCAACAGATGAATAGCTGCTTGATTGAATGAAAATATAATCATGGTTAGTGTAGCGCCTCGTAGTGAGTTTGCTGCTGGTTGGCTGACTGCCACACGGTTTGCTGCTCCTGAGTTGTGGTTAGGGGAAAAATAAGCCATATAAATTGATATAAAAATTATGACGAGCTGTCTGCCAGAGCTGCGAGAGCTGAGTGAAAGTGGGAAAGTTGGTTTGTTTCATGTTATTCTCATCATTACAGCATCTGTCTATATGGCTGAGGGGGGAAACTGTCGGACTACTTTTTCTTTGATTCAATTTTCCCAGGTCCCACTGCGCTACGACTCTGCTAAGCTTTAGCTCCCGTCGTCTGATTCACTTAATGCCTGGGTTATGTTTGTATGTTGGCTGCTAGTGGAACATTTCTGTATAAAAGCTGCATAATGTTAGCCACCGGGATGTTTCCAACTGCTGCTCGAAGGGGAAAATTATCTCACGTTTAGTGCTCTGGGAAGGAATAGAATGTTAGGATTGCTACATAGTTTAGATCCAGCCAGAAAAAAAGTCAATCGAAGGAAAGTAATTTTGCACTGAGTCAAGGGGGAAGACAGCTTTTGCTCTCGAGACTGATCATGAGTTGCTTTTGAGTAACTCTGAGCAACTCACTTTGCTCGGATTCACACACAGCGTTCGTTGTACATGGCAACCATAGCATTTGTTTGTTTACGCTGTGAAAAATATCCGTATCGCTAGCAGGACATCAGGTTTAAACTCATCGATATTACTTTGTGTTGATTTCTTGTTTAAATGTTGTAAAATACAATGAATTCAGCAATCCTGTGGAGCAACTCTAGCACAAAGAAAAGAAGATATTCTAAGAAGTTGTACACCGGAATTCACCTGCAGGTGTGAGAAAAGAGTGTCTACAATATGCAAACACAAATTGTAACTGGTTAGGCGTTAAAATGAAAGACCAGAGGTTGTCACAGACTAAACGATCATAACATGGAACAACGAGCAACACACGAAACGCCCAGTGATTCTGTGAAAAAATGTTCATTCGACTAAAAGTTTTCACCGACTGGAGCGGGGAATTCAAACCCACACTCCGAGGCATACGAAACGGTTCGACGACGACTGAACGCTATTATATAATATCACAAGCTACCCAGGTAACCACTAAGCATTTGAATAAGCCGTGTATCAGCCCGTATTACGCATTTAAACTGCTTGCTGCCCTACATAAGCAGTTCGAATGCATAGCTGCCTTGAGTTAGCATAAGCTGTGCTGCTCAAAAGCTTTCGGCTGTTAATTAGCATTTCAACTGCTTGAAGTGGTTTCACTTGGGAGCATACAGAATGCTTTTCAACTGCTCTTTAAATGCTAGGAGCAAAAAGGTTGGGAGATATGTTACGCATTTGACAACACATTTTGTCTCTCTCTTACAGAGCCTATGCTTCTGTTTACAAATGTGTGCTTCCTATTTGTTTCTTCATTTTCCCCTACTCATCCAAAAGCACCAAAGAAAACATTACTGCAGCTGGATTGGATTGAGAATTTGTCCATAAAAAAATCACCATTTATTAATCATTTCGTCGGAAAATATGTGCCGAATAGGTGGATGCTTTGGTGGATCATAGGATTGTTTAAAAGAGGAAAGAAACAATCTTATTCCACAGATATTTAAAAGAAGGGATCGCAATGCTCTACCACAATGAAATATCTCAATGAAAACAAGCTTTGGATGTTGAATCTGAAGCTGTTATCGAATCATTCTTTATATTGGCGATTAAATCAACGCACGCCACCGGGACAGCTTTAGCATCGTGGATCAGGAGCAACAGAATCCGAAGCAGATATAATTAATCAATCTCCGGATCGTAAGTTCAAACCTACATCACTACAAAAATCAACAAAAAAGTACCACCTAGCACCGGCTGGAATATGGATGGACTATGAAGCGATGAAGCAGGCTGAGAGAACGAGAAGCAGACGTCAATCTATTTTTGTTTTTTTTTTGCTCGACGAGGCGTTACGCTTCTGTGACATTTCGCCACGACGTTCCTGAAGGGATAGCACTAAGACAGCCCGTTATTTTGCCAAAACCTGCTGTGAGGTGGCACTATAGGCGCATATACGGCTAATTAGCATTAAACGCCTTGTCGTAAAGGCTACTATAATGCTGAAGGAATGCTATTTTAAATGCTTATTGGTTACTTGGGTAAACCAACAAGTTTTCACAAAAGTTTTGTGTATGTTTCTGTGAGTCCGGAAAAAGCTGGGTGCCGCAAAAACTGACTTTGAGATACGTAGGAGTAGGAGGAGAACATTCCTTTGGAAACGACCTACTGATACGTAGCTCTTGGTCATTATGAGTTTGAAGAATGTCGTGAAATAGCAGAGCTCACGTTGCTTACTCATAAGTCCCATCATCTTAGAATTTTTGGCTCCGGATTCAGGCCCAAGAGTCCCGATCTAGGTCCCGATTCAACGAAGTTTGACGGGTCGAATATTTGGCATACGTCTGACTACTTGGATCAGCGGAAAATATTTGAGCAAATGGGAGCAACAGGGAGCAACTCACAGTTGCTCGATCAACAAAAGCTTGCTCTGAGCAAAGCTGTCCACCCCCTTGCACTGAGTTAATTATTCAGAGACACAGAACAGAATATACCTACACATAGATTGGCACCTGGAAATAACTCAGTGACTGTTCGAGCCGGTACTTTGGATGATTTCATCCAAGTAGCGTTCAAAATCAGAAGAATGCTCATTCATTATTTATCTTTTCATTCTTAAATTGTTAATCCGACAAGAAATGTTGATGAATGTTTACGAATTTAAGGAACATGAATGAACCCAAATATGGTTAACACAATGGCCAACCAATACAACTCACATTTTCGAGGTAATTAACTCAAAATTTGGCTCATATCTCTGCCTGGCGATGTTCCTAAACTACGAGGCTCATTTTTATCCCCTTAAATCGTAGGCTTTTGCCCATACAGAATTTTGGAAATTTGTATGGACCAAAGGTTTTAGTCAAACGTAGTGCATGAACAGACCCACATCTGTTCACCAAGATAATGCGGCTCAAACAGCGTTTGTTTCAGCATTTAACGCCTTTGTATGATACTCTGTATCTCGTCAGCCTATCCGGTGCGATGTTCACTGTAGCTCAGAAAACTAGTTTACAAAATTAAACGAAAATCATGAACTTCTATCAATGTGCTAAATTGTTCATGTTTATGGACTTGATGAATTCATAATCGTGCCCCAAACAAATTTAAAAAATAACAGTTTTTGAGTTTTAGCTGAAAAGGTTTGCACGTTCCACTAATATTTTCGAGGAAGTGGATGCAGGAAGCAGTAGTCCGCTGCTGCTAAGAAAGCTTAACTTCTCGTCACATGAGTGTGTCTAGAGCACGGTTCGCTAATCGGGACACAGTCATGACCCAACCAGCGAATCCAGGCTGTACTCGACGTCGGTCGCGGTCTACAGTTTATTTTCAACTAACGTCACTGCATCCAAAGTAAAAGACTTACACTATTTCTTCGTATAAACCAGGGGTTTTCAGACCTTTTGGCTCGCTGTGCACTTTTTGTAAATAAATCTCTGCGCGGTGCACCTGGTCATAATGCATTGTCAAATAATACAATTTCAAATTAGCTAAAAAGACTGTTTGTTTTCCTTCCTTGTTGGAGCTTAGTACGAGTGACACATCTGTTCATCGAAAATTTTCTTGCTGGGGATATTACTGGAAATATTCGGGCAAATTCATTTGGAAATCTGAGCGAGGGTAGATCAGATTCAGTGTGAAATTTCTGCAACATTGGTGACAAGTTTTTGGACGCATTCTAAATGAGAACATCGGAGAAGCCCTGCGTTGAACCCTATGTGGTTTTTGATCGACATTTTCCAAGGTCATTACTCGATTTTTGGAGAATTGATTGGCATTACGATTGATCATCTGCAAGATCCTTATGGGATAAATTTTGAAAACTTTGGTACATTTATTACAAGATTTGTTAAAAATTACAAACACGTGTTCAGAAGAATTCTTGGTAAACTGATCATTGATAGATCCCTGCTTATTTATTGACCTTTTTCGGCCATGCCAGTCGGCCAGTGTGTCTAAAATAGACGTAAAAATGCTTCAATTGAAGACAAATTTCGTTTAATTGACAAATTGAGAGATAAATTTGTGAAAAAATTACTACTTGTTTTGGTGAGACTCGAACCCACGACTCTGTATCGCTAGTCCAGCGCTTTAACCAACTAAGCTATAGAATAAGTTACGATTCTGTAGACTGGAGACGAAGCATAACCCTGGACTGGATTCCGAGAAATTTTAGCGAAGATGCTCAAGATATACTCTTTGTAGTATGTTTGGTGCTTTGAAAATACATGGAAAATACAAAAACGTTATGATATTTCCACCCAGTCATTTGATACATCATTCTTCGTGAATGCCTGGTATGGTTTTGCTGGATTCCTTTTTTAAATTTGGTTTAAATCAAGTAGATTTGTCCTCCGTCCACTGAAGCACCAATATTTTAATCGTGGGCATCCCTTGTTCTAATTCATTTGATTGTTTTTTCATCAGCAGGTAAAGACTTTTGAAGTGAATGCAGAATTTTCGAAGTGCCACGGTGTACTTGTCAAGGCTTCGCGGTGCACCAAGTGCACCGCGGTGCATGATCTGAAAACCCCCGATATAAACGATAACAAAAACTGTCGAAAAAGATCAGCAACTCATACCTGAAATTGGGAAATCTCTGTAGCGAGCCTTCGATAGATCTTCGGTGACCACAAACAGCCCGTCATATCGGGCTTACAACTTATGGCTGCCTGAATGGCTTTCCGGGCCCGTATGAAGTTGATCACCGATATTAACTTCTTTTCCCGATCAGCCTAGATAGCTGTGTAGTGTCGATAGCGGTAGGTTCAACTGGCTTAGAATAGCACTGCCGACCACCTATTCCAGTGGTAGGAGTCAGGTCAGATGACCTCTAATTCAAGGTGTTATGCGGCTTCATGCTTACCGTGCGTAGGAATGAATGGTTAGGAGGGTCTTATAAAAACCTAATCGCGAACGGAGCCTGTTGAGTACCAGGGTACCCTCCACAGTATTTTGCCCTTACTGCGCTTACCGGAGCAACAGCGGGGTGGACCTTGTGTTTCTCCCAGACAATCAGCCGCCCTTCTTTAGTCTCATACTTGAAGTTGAATAAGGACGGGATTTTGAAGATGCTATTAATTAGTGTAAATTTTCACCTATATGGTTTTCGCATTATGCGTTTTATACAGTGTATTTTGTGCATCCTCGTCTTTCGCGCATTCAAATCGATACCGATCTAGCTTTATTGTTGCTGTTCTTTTTTGTACTGTGATTGTTAAGAGTTAAATCTTGCCTAGTTTGGGTAGTGGCGACAATTAGGATAGCTCAGATCAATCTTCAGCACAAAAGAACATCAACGATTAATCTTTGCAGACTAATGCAAAATGGTACAGTCCAAGTGGCGTTAGTACAAGAACCTTACTTTCGTAAGGGGAATTTCTATCTAGGAAACCTTGTGAATCCGGTGTTTGCTACTTTCAGTAAAAATTAAATGGCAAACTGCTACACTCATCTCTGAACTAACCACTAAAGATGTATGTGCTATTACAATCGATGTATCCGCTGGGAACCTCAACAGGAAATACGTCTATTTTTCGGTTTATTTACCGCATGATGAACCATCCCCTATGGATGCTTTCAAACAAGTCATCGCATACTGTACTTCGAAAGGCCTTCCGCTGATTGTTGGCAGTGATGCTAATGCTCACCATATAATCTGGGGCACCTCAGACATCAATTTGAGAGGCTCCAGTTTGGTGGAATATTTAAGTATGTAGTACAGATCTTGGATTACTTAACATAGACAACCGCCCAACCTTCATGGTATCTGCTAGAGAGGAATTGTTAGATACAACGCTTTGCTCTAGCAGAATTAGTCACGAGCTGACCAATTGGCATGTGTGAGATGAAGAATCTTTATCTGACCATCGCTACATCTTTTTTGAACATTTAAATGTTACTTTTTAGATGATGCCGTTGATACTACAACGACTTTCATCAAGGAAGCTTTTGAAGAAGCATGCCCTCTACGGTCTGTGAAGATCACAAGAGGAACCCCTTGGTGGAACTCTGATCTGGCGAAACTCAGGAAACAATGTAGAAAGAGTTGGAACATACGACGTTCGGCAAGATCGGAGGCATTCAGGTCGGCTCGCAAGGCCTACCAGAAAGCTCTTCAGTCTGCTGAACAATCCGGCTGGAAAAACCTTTGTACAAATGTTTCCAGTTTGAGTGAAGCCAGTCGGTTGAACAAAATCCTTGCAAAATCTAAGGGTTTTCAAGTGAACGAACTTCGTTTGCCAAATGGTGATTTCACTTCCTTTGATGAGGATGTTTTGGAATATTTATTTAGTACACACTTTCCTGGATGTTTGGTTATTACATTTTCTGACAAACCTGATGTCTTTTCTTGTAGTTATGACTCTCTGACTTCGGCTCAGAGTATCATAACTATAGAATCGAATGAATGGGCACTCAATAGCTTTGCTCCTTTCAAATCTCCTGGGACAGATGGGATTTGCCCTATTTGGCTTCAGAAGATGTTTGATTATTTCAAACATGTTTTGAAAAAACTACTTGTTTGCAGTTTTGCTACAGGGTATATTCCCAAGTCCTGGCGAGATGTTACTGTAAAGTTTATTCCGAAAGTGGGTCGTGCGTCGTATGAAGAAGCAAAGAGTTTCAGTTTGACCCCTTTTCTTTTGAAATGTCTAGTAGGCATTGTCCATCATCACATCCGTGGTGTTCATCTGGCCAATGTTCCAGTCCACTGTGACTCTTTTACACAAAGTTGTATATGATATCGAGAAGGCATTTGCTCAAAAGCAACCCAACTAACAATCGCCAGCCGCAAACAAGCATGCATGCTGAATAATTGCTTTATAATAGTAATTATAGCTAAACTAAAATTATGCTATACACATTACTGTACAAATGCTATTTCAATTGAAAAAGTAGCCAATGTTCAACTTTTCGTATTGGTATTAACAATGATAATTTAAAACACTTTTCAAGCGTTTATTAAGATTTTTATTCGACTCGCAGTAATTCCTTTACAACATAGTTTAAGAAGTTTTTTTTCTGCTTCTTGTTAAGTTCATGTAAAAATTAGCACATTTATCTGAATAATTTGTTTTGCGCAAGTCAAATAAGCGCTTTCGTTTCATCTTACTTCGACTCAGAGTACAGGATGAAAAGCACGTGTTTTTTTCTTGAACAGCAGCTGAATTAATGTGTTGTTCAGTTGTTAACCATAATGTTGTGCTAATTCATCACTGCTGAATAGGAGTCGAAGTTTGATCATTATTAAACCACGACAAGTTTATGTTTTGATTTGAGCGCTGCAATTCATCATCTCTAGGATGGCGCAGATCGGAAGGCATAAGGCTGGCAATCGATGGGTCTCGAGTTCGAATCTTGATTTAGGTAAATTTATGTGAAGTTATTATTTCACAAAAGTTGTTCACAGCATAAGTGCCAATTATGAACTCTCGTGGAAATTGAAAAATTTTGCATTTTATTTATTTTTGTCCATTTTTGATAGAGTTGAATAACAGCTCTAATATATAGTTGTTAAACGATTTTACAACAAACAGTTTGGTTGGTACACAACACTATGCTTAATTCTTTCTCCAAATTTGTGTGAACAAAACCCGTACAGAGGTTGAGCCAGAAAATTATTCAAATGTTATTCAGCATCATACTGAATTAATCCAACGTAAAGGTGCTTGTAAAATGAGTGATTGTTAGTTGGGAATCCTGCTTGGGTGTTTTCTTTGATATCGAGGGTGCCTTTGACAACTTGCCTTTCGATGCCATATTGGAAACCGCACGGGGTCGTGGTATATCTCCAATGATTTCCAATTGGATTCACCAAATGCTCGAAAGCCGACATCTCTTCTCGACATTGCGTCAAGCGGCGATTAGGAAATTGAGTGTTTGTGGATGCCCCCAAGGGGGAGTCTTGCCACCGTTTTTGTAGAATCTCGTAGCAGATACGCTATTGAGGCAATTCAATAATAGCGGTTTTCCTACTTATGGTTTTGCCGACGACTACCTAAAATTGTTAGTCGGTATGTGCATCAGCGAAAAGGGTGCTGACCTGATGCAAAACCCTCTTCAGGTAGTTGAGAGTTGGTGTCGCCAATATGGCCTTTCGGTAAATCCGAGTAAAACATCTATCGTTCTTTTCACGGAAAGCGAAACCGTAATGGTTCGACCATTGTGTCTCTTTGAATCTGTAATCAATGTGACTGAACAGGTAAAGTACGTTGGAGTTATTCTTGATTCCAAGCTTTCCTGGACACCTCACATTGAGGTCAGAATCAAGAAAGCTTGTATGGCCTTCGGGAAATGCCGGCGAACCTTCGGTACAACTTGGGGTCTAAAACCCAAGTAGGGTGACGAAGGGTATTATCGGCAGGTTTGTTCTCTTCGTCATGGGGGGTTTTTGTGGGCCGAATTGTCTGAAATTTTGGCATATAACTCGGCTTGGTTGGGAAGGATTGGGGGCCAACTCTGAGACCAACAGGTTTCAAAAAACCTTCCATGACGAAGAGAACAAAACTGCCGAAAATACGTAAGTTCCCCTATATCAAATGGATTTACACAACTGTTGTTTGTCCAATATTGGTCTATGGATGTCTTATGTGGTGACAAAAGGGCGAAGTGAGAACGGTCCAATCAAAATTAGGCCATCTCCAAAGGATATGCTTCATGGCGATATGTGGAGCGTTCTCTTCAACTCCCATGACAGCGCTCGAAGTTCTCTTTGATGTTGCTCCACTACATATTCATCTCAAACAAAAAGCACTTTCTTGCACTTATCGCCTATGGGTACTCGGTTTACTAGAGGAAACTCCTGTGAACCGCAGTTCAACACACACCTCGTTGTTACAACTTTTGGTGGATTGGGACAAAGTTGTCCTTGCTCCAAGTGATCTTACAATTACTTGTAATTTAACATATAGTACATTTTCCACGCTCAAGTAACACATCGAAACATGTTGCTGTCAAAGATTTGTTAAATTATGTTATATAAAAGTTTTTCTAATACAACCCTGCCTAAAATATAGTTTTCATAAGTTTTTAGAAAACATGTGCATTCAAAAAAATGTTACGAATATGTTTTTCAAAAACAAACACGTAAATCATGTGTCTCGTCACAAAATGTCAAACAAGTGTGGTTTTGTCACTCAAATATGTTAAACATGTTATATTCTAGTTTTAATAACAACATGTGGAAAAGTGGCGCTAAACTGCACGAGCAGATTAGGCCTAACTACCGTCGGGGGCAGTGATATTGAAGAACTTTGACTGCCCGGTCTCGAGTCTAAAAACTAACTAACTTGATTTATTCTTCCTTTCTTTTTACAAAGCTTCTGTATTTACTTTATCTTCATTTTGGTGCCGTGGGCACCGAGTAATTTTCTGCTGAATCGCTCTGAGGTTTCGGGTGTCCGCCGCTCAGAGGATGTGCTGCTCTTCGTTGGTGCTGGGTGCACCAAATCGTCCGTTGTATTCTGAGGTGTCGCGACGTCGGGTGACATCCACTCAGACGTTTCTTCAATGGTGCTAGTCGCACCTAATCTGCTGACTCAAACTTCCAAGTTTCTTCTTTTCGTAACTGCTTCCAGAGCCTTGAGTCGGCTCGCATTGCGCCGCCACTTCCAGATGACGACGACGATGATGATGACTACCAGAAATGCGCCGTCCATGGAGTATGACACGACGTCATGCGCGGTGATTGAATTTGAGATAGTTTCGCTATCTCCGAATGGCCACATGTTGATTCTGCTTCTGCTGGTTGTTGATGTGAACTGTATTCCACAATTCACGATGTGTTGATTTATATTGACCGGGTGGACCTTCTAGTGGCACATTTTCTGCTGATAGAGCGTCTGCTCGGCTCTTTAGGTGCGCATTTGTTGATGGTGCATGTTCGCTGAGAACCTTATTGCTTTTAGGTTCCCACTGACGCTTGCTTTTTAATTTGAATGATTTTAGCTATCTCCATTTTCTCCCCCCTTTGGGACGTAGACGTCCGTCCCAAATTCTCTCTGATGCGCTTGGGGGTTGATCTTCTTCCATTTCGCCATCCGTTGGCTGTATCGTTGTATTGTTATCCGCACGTGTTACGAATTCCTCTACTGCTTCTTTGTTAGTTACTGAATCTTCTGATGATCTCTCGACTTCGATAGGAAGAGGAGCTAGCACTCTTACATTTCGCTTGTAAGTGCCTGTTGCTGTACGTATTGTGGCTACCCTTACGATGTCATCTGGTCCTTTAAATACTTCCGTTACTATGCCCATGGGCCAATTTGCGACTGGGACGTGATCGTTTCCGATGAGAACTATTTCTCCTACTTCTAGGTTGCGTTGCTGATTATTCCATTTTGTGTAATTCCTCAGTTGATGAAGATAATCTTCCCTCCATCGCTTCCAAAATTGTTGGGCTTGATGGTTTACTCGCTTCCATCGAACATTGATATTGATCGATTCTTCTTCTTCTGCCGGTAGTGGCATTGTATATATTGGTCTTCCTATTAGGAAATGAGCTGGGGTTAATGGTTCCAGCGCTTCTACGTTTGTAAGAGCCACTGTTAACGGTCTTGAGTTCATAATTGCTGCAATCTGGTGAAACAGAGTTTGCAGTTCCGTGAGCGAGAATTGAGCGCCTCGTCCTGCACCCTTGAATAATCGCTTCGCTGTTTTGATATTTGCTTCCCATAGGCCACCGAAGTTTGGACTTCGCGGCGGTATAAATGAAAAATTGATTCCTTTTTCTGCTGCTAGGTCGATGATGTTGTGTTGGAACAGTTCCTTGTTGTAGATCTTCCGCAGTTGTGAGAGCTCTCTGCTAGCTCCCACAAAGTTACGTCCGTTGTCAGAATAAATCACTTCAGGTCTTCCTCTTAAAGATGTAAACCTTACCAAAGCGGATATGAAAGCGCCGGCTGACTGGTTTTCTACTACTTCTAGGTGTATCGCCTTTGTGGCTAGGCAAATGAAGATACACACGTAAACCACGCTCTTTGTTCGAGATTTGGTTCCTGCTGTTACGGTGAATGGACCGCATAAGTCCACGCCTGTGTGGGTAAATGCCGGTGATGGATTAACCCTTGGATGTGGTAACTGACCCATTTGTTGGGTGAATTGTTTTGGACGATTACGAACGCACAGAACGCACCTGTTGAGCACACCCTGTACGGTTTTTCTCATGTTGCGCATCCAGTACTTCTTCCGGAATTGCACTAATACTACTTCAGCTCCGGCGTGCAGCAGCTCCCGGTGAATATGTTCAATAATCACCTTAGCAAACGGATGATTGTTCGGAATTAGAATTGGCATCTTTTGCGTGAAGGGTACGTCTGCCTGACTCAGTCTCCCGGTTACGTGTATAAGACCATTGATAAGTCTCGGCTTCACATGTTGGAACTTCCCTATTGGTTTAATTTTCTTCGTTTCACGTATGGAGTGAGCTTCTTCTGGGTATCTCACTAATTGCATGATTCGGATTGCAAGATTCAACCCTTCTTCTAGATCTTCAACGGTAAGAGGTCCAATTCGTCGCTCAGCGAACCGGCCTCTAGCTTTTAAGCTCTGCGATTCAGCCATGAAATTGTTTATAGCTCTGTTGATAAGCGCAAAGTGTCTGCGCGTTCTTCTGAATGAGTTGTGGTGTCGGAATCCTTCGATATAATCTTCCACTGGTTTGGCGGTAGTTTGGGTTAAACAAATCTTTTTAACTTCTTCTGCAAGTGCTGCTGCATCTTCTTCAATTGGTAGATTCGGGTAGTCGTCTTCAGTTAGAACTGTTGGCCCGTTCAACCAAAATTGTCTTTTGCTTCCTAAAAACTTTTTTACAGTCGTTCCACGTGAAACCAGATCTGCTGGATTTTCTGCCGATTTCACGTAATGCCAGTTATCAATCATTGTTAGATTTTGAATCTTCCTTGTTCGGTTTCTCATGAAGACTTCCCATCTTGAAATAGGTGTTTTTATCCAGGTCAGGGCGATTTGAGAGTCGCACCAATAATGTTCTGCAGTTATTCTTCCCTTTAGTATCGTCCTTATTCGACTGCAGACTTCAGCTAGAAGCAAAGCAGCTTGTAGTTCTAGCTTGGGTAGTGTAGTTCCACTCTTCCGTGTTGATTTCGTGGGCAACTTATTTGAGGTTACCTCTTCTTGATCTTGATTTCCTTGCGAGATCATATTCTTCGGCGCAACCCTTGACTTAGCGCATAGTAATCTTGATGTGATCTCTTCTCCTTGAGTTTTAGCTACCATGTAGACTGCGCAACCATAGGCTATTCCTGACGCGTCGGAAAACCCATGCAGTTCCAGTGAGTCACACTCGCTTGGGAATGCTTGCCTTGGCATAGTGAATTCTTTCAGATCTTCTAGCTGAGCTTGGAATTTGTTCCAGCTGGTAAGAATGTCTTCAGGGATAAGTTCATCCCATTCTATGTCTTCCTTCCATGTTTCCTGCAACATTTTTATGATATCCTTTTTATGATATCCTGGTCTCCAATAGTCACGGTTGTCTCCAGGTCTTCCTCCTTGATGTCTTCAATTATGGTTGGGGTGTTTGACGCCCACTTCCTTAGGGGAAAACACCTCTTTTTCAATGCTACCGCAACGCTTGTTTTTAATTTCTTCAGCTCTGAAACATTTGGCGCTCCGAGCATCAGGTTGTCTACGTAGAAACAGTTCTCGATGGCGTCGGCCACTTGAGGGCTTGTTTCTCGTTCTTCTACTGCTACTTGCTTCAGTGCTCGGCATGCTAGGAAGGATGAGGATGCTTCTCCATATGTAACTGTGGTTAGACGATATGCACGTATTGGCAGACTTTGATCCTTCCTGTATAGGATGCATTGGAACCAAGTATCTGGTTCCGCTACCTTCACTTGGCGGTACATTTTTTCTACGTCTGCCATTAATACTATGTTGTGCCCGCGAAAGTCGATTAGCACATCATTTAGGTCTCGCTGAACGTTAGGTCCAACGATTTGTACGTCGTTAAGTGATACTCCACTGGTGGTTTTTGCACTGGCGTCAAATACCACTCTTAGTTTGGTTGACGTTGAGTCAGGCTTCTCTACGCAACTGTGAGGGATAAAGTATCTTACGTTGTGGAGTTCTTCCGCTGCGATGGGCTCCATATGGCCCATTTCAATGTATTCTTCCATGAATTTGCGATATTCCGTGTATTTCTTTTTATCAATGGATAGTCTGGTTTCAAGGGCCAGATATCTTCTTCTTGCTTGTTCAAAGGAATGTCCCAGTTGTTGGTGATCGCTTCTAAACGGCATCCTGACTACGTATCTGCCTTCTGAGTCTACGATTGTATTATTGATAAAGTGTTCTTCGGCTTCTTCATCGAGGTTTTTCGGTGCTTCCGTCTCTCTCCCTAGTTCTTCGATTTTCCAGAACTGCTTAAAGAGTTCGTGGAGTTCGTTGTTAGTTTCTCCTTCCCTGGGCTCTTCCTCGACTTTTGCGCATGTCAGCGCCGTGGTTCTACAGGATTCTGTGAGGACTCCCACTGCCAACCATCCGAATGAGGATTCTTGGAATGTGGGGCCTCTTCCCACGCGTAGTAGATTGGTTCCTAGTATTTGGTAGAAAACCCTCGCTCCGAGTAGTATGTCTATCTGACTGCAAAGATTAAAGTCTGGATCTGCTAGGGGAATGTTTTCTGGAATATCTAATTCACTGAGCGGTATTGTGTAAATCGGCTGGTGATCAACTATTTTTCGGACGACTGCTAGCTCAATGTCCATAAATACTTCTCTATGTTGTGAGCAGATTCTGGCTGCTATCTTCCTGTCGACGATTAATGAACCGCCAATGCCTAGGAGGCGCATTTTGCTTTTCCGTGTAGGTACCTGCAACTGTTGCGCGGCTTCTTCTGTAATTGTTTCTGCTTGGCTGCCGGAATCGAGGATACACCTCATATCGTGCCACTTCCCGTCGCCTCCGCTTACCCAGATGATTGCGGTGGCAAGAAAAACAAAACTGCGCTCCGATTCTAGTCATTTGGTTTGACTAGGTCCTGCTTCTGCTTCCTTCGATGGTTTGTTGTTTGGTGGACTGCTGCTTGGCTTTTCAGTCCGTACTTCGTGCAGAAGAGTGTGATGTCGTCCTTTGCACTCCTTGCACCTTCCCGTGTTTCTACAGGCCTTGATACCATGGCCCTTCTGCAGGCAGTTATAGCAGTGCTGCGTCTGCTTAACCATTTCCAATCAGCCGGGGATTGGCTTTTCTAGGAAAGACTCACATTTGTAAATAATGTGGGCGATCTTACCGCACATGGAGCACTTGGGCTCTGATTTCGGGATGCTATTCTTATGAGCCGGGTTAGCTGTAAGTGCGACTACTTTGTTGTAAGGGTGTTTTGGATGCTCCGACGATACGCTGCAGCATAGTTGGTTCGCGATCCGTTCTACTTCTTTCTTGAAGTCATCCCACTCATATATTGTTTGTAGATCTAGTTTATCTTCTAGTTTGGAAAGTGTATGGTCGTCAATGCGTTCCTTGACGAGACATACGAGAAGTCCGTTTGCGATACAGTTCATGCTGTTTGCTGCTTCTCCTGCAATTTGGCGAGTAGATGTCAACATCGTATCTACTGCGTCGATGATGTTTAGTAGCGCCTTTGCATTTTGCTTCTGCGGGCGCTTAAACTTCAATACCTTCTGAAAGTGTCCTTCGAATGCGATTCGCTTCTTGTAGAAGCGTTCTTCAAGTTTCTTCCAGGCGTCGTAGAAACTCAGGCCGGAGTCTTCAAACGCCTTGCAGGCGTTGTAGGCGGGTTCGAACCCCTCTAGTCCCTTTTGCAGGAATACGTACTTCTCAGCGTCTTCCGTGATTGTGGCGATTCGTTTTTCAAATCGCCCTTTAAAGGAAAGCCATTCCGTAGGCGATCCTGAAAACTTCGGCAGCTCGATTCTAGGCAGGTTGGCGGACTTGGCCGCACCCGGCATCAGTATTGTTTGATCGGCTGCATTCGTTGAAGGGGTGGGCTCAAATCCACCTCTTATTCCTTCCTTGTGTTCGGCCAATTTGATTAGCCGGATGAATTCTGCTTTTACGTTAACGAAGATTTGCATCAGTGGACCCCTTCGCTGCGAGGTGCCCGTGATGCCTTCCAATTTGAGGAGTATGTTCGTTGCCTGCTTCCATACTTCGTTGAGCACTTGATCCCGTGCTTCCAACTCCGCCGATGAGGGGAGTCGATGTTGTTCGATGGACGATGCGTAAATCTCCATGTCCTTTAAAGATCCCTCCATGGCCGTCAGTTGTCTGACGAGGGCCGTGGCGGGATCATCTACATCTTCCAGCGGCATGGCTTTAGACTTACCAAACCTCAATAGGGGTTGAAATGAGGTACTTCTTTACTCCCTTTCACCACACTGCGCCTTCTGGGGGCACACTTTTCTGCTGGTTATGCCGCGCGGGGGCTTCACTTCTCACGGTATTGCAGTTTTTTTTTTATTTAATTATTGCACGCACTGGTAATCTTGCATTGGGCAACTGGGGCCCGTATTTCTATCTGGGTTCACAATTCGTGCCGCGCGGGCATCATTTTTGGTGCACTGTGTTTTCTTCCTGTTAGTGGTCAACGGTGGCGATCATTTAGTGGGCAGCAAGGGCCCGTGATTGAAACATTATCACTGTTTTATGCCGCACGGGGCCTCACTTCTTTTGTAGCACTGCGCGTGATTCGATTACACACTACACGATGCGGCGGAGCGCATTCTTCCAAAGGGTACACTTTCACAGGGAAAATTTTCTTCGCGATGTTTCACTACACTGGGGCCGTCGTAGGCTCATTTTGATTCTTTCTCCCCCCGTTGGTGTGCGCTCATTTTGCTTACGCACGTTGTGGCTAAGCCGAGCGAATTCTGCCGATCACTTATGGCGGGAGGGTTTTAATTTTTATTTCACTTCACTGCACTCGAGATCGGCGCGCGGTGGCACGCGATTGTAAAACTTCACTTTTGTTTGCGCGATGAAGATACGTGAATCTTCATCACGTCGGGGTCACCAATGGAAAAGTGGCGCTAAACTGCACGAGCAGATTAGGCCTAACTACCGTCGGGGGCAGTGATATTGAAGAACTTTGACTGCCCGGTCTCGAGTCTAAAAACTAACTAACTTGATTTATTCTTCCTTTCTTTTTACAAAGCTTCTGTATTTACTTTATCTTCATTTTGGTGCCGTGGGCACCGAGTAGTTTTCTGCTGAATCGCTCTGAGGTTTCGGGTGTCCGCCGCTCAGAGGATGTGCTGCTCTTCGTTGGTGCTGGGTGCACCAAATCGTCCGTTGTATTCTGAGGTGTCGGGTGACATCCACTCAGACGTTTCTTCAATGGTGCTAGTCGCACCTAATCTGCTGACTCAAACTTCCAAGTTTCTTCTCTTCGTAACTGCTTCCAGAGCCTTGAGTCGGCTCGCATTGCGCCGCCACTTCCAGATGACGACGACGATGATGATGACTACCAGAAATGCGCCGTCCATGGAGTATGACACGACGTCATGCGCGGTGATTGAATTTGAGATAGTTTCGCTATCTCCGAATGGCCACATGTTGATTCTGCTTCTGCTGGTTGTTGATGTGAACTGTATTCCACAATTCACGATGTGTTGATTTATATTGACCGGGTGGACCTTCTAGTGGCACATTTTCTGCTGATAGAGCGTCTGCTCGGCTCTTTAGGTGCGCATTTGTTGATGGTGCATGTTCGCTGAGAACCTTATTGCTTTTAGGTTCCCACTGACGCTTGCTTTTTAATTTGAATGATTTTAGCTATCTCCAACATGTATAACAAAAACATCATTCCTCCGCATGAAAAATTATCTTCACCTTGTTAATAAACAAATGTCAATCCGTGAGTAAGTAAAGTTTACATAATTGGTTTCTTCTGATCTGGCCAGGAGTTTATACAGTTCTACTACAGTGGAGAATTTTTCGTCGTTGGTGGTGGTATGAGTCGTTCCGTAGATCTTATTGAGTATGCTGGTGACCGAGTGGATTTGGGATGCTTTCAATGGGGATTCCTCGGATGCCGCTCCAATGGACGTACAATCCACGCATCCCGTCGTCAATGTCTCCTCAGATTTGGGACACTAGATTTCCCGCACATTTATCGAACTGGCAGTCGCCAGAACACTATCAAAAAACCTCACCAGTTACTAAGTTTTCCGCTCCCGCTTCGGAAAACGTCACAGTGCTACAACGATTATTTTGCTCTTGCACCGTATCCGGGGCCCGTTCTCTGGTTCTGCTCCGGCGTTCCGTTCCGCTACTTCCTCCTTTGAAGTGCTGTCGGGGTTTCTTCGTGGCGGACGACGTCTCCGTTCGGGAGTGATTTTTAGTAAAACGTTTAGCAGGAACTACAATTCAAGACCAACAATAGGACAGATCGGTGAAGTACTAGATTTGTAGTAATGAGCTGAATTTTAGTACGGTGAGAAGGTCAATTCTTCGTTTCTGCACTGAAATGGTGCAAAAAGCGTGGGTATTATTATTCCTTGCCTAATTTGATGCTGTTTGAGCAAAACTTTGGGCAACAGTGTTGTTGTTTTCTCCATTTCTTGCAACATAAACAACATAGTTATCCAAAGTTTTGCTCAAACAGCATCAAATTAGGCAACGAATCATAATACCCACGCTTTTTGTAGCATTTCATTGCAGAAACGGAGAATTGACCTTCTCACCATACTAAAATTCAGCTCATTACTACAAATCTAGTACTACACCGAACGTGCCCCATTGAAAAGGCCGCATCAACATTTTGTAAACAAATAAGTTTCTGTCGACTTGAGGCCTTTTGAACTCCACCCACACACCTCACCACCACTAACAGAAAGCGCAAACATCAAGCTTTCTGTTAATGGTGGTGAGATGCGTGGGTGAATCCCAGAAGGCTCTAAGTCGACAGAAACGTGTTTGTTTATGCAATGTTGTTGCGGCCTTTTCAATTGTTGGTCTTGAATTTCTTTTTTTTCGAATATTTTCAAAATGAACCGCTGTTCTAATGAAAATGAATGGCTGTTGTTATAATGCGGGGCCAGCTCTGACGTGTGTTGGAATGTTGAGATTTTTGTCATATGTTGTTTTCCAATACTTTTGGATGACATATTTAAGACATAATAAAACATTGCTTGACAGACGTTCGTTCAAATTGTGTTTTCGCACCGGTGTCACGAACACTAATGCAAATCTACTGGTTGGAAATACGCTCGTTTGATTTTGCCGGGAACAGCTGATTTTTGTTTACAAATTTCGACCAGTAACTCAAGTAGTGTTCGTGTGTTGCAACGTGTACGTACACGCAAGTAGAAACCACCATAT
The DNA here is from genome assembly GCF_035046485.1 of Aedes albopictus. Classification (NCBI taxonomy): domain Eukaryota; kingdom Metazoa; phylum Arthropoda; class Insecta; order Diptera; family Culicidae; genus Aedes; species Aedes albopictus. Next base: position 117,220,522 of record NC_085137.1, read on the forward strand.
GCAACAATGCTAGATGTAAGTCGCAGTGACTTCTGTGTAACCAAAACTTTCGCTGCCGTGACATGTGGGCTGCCTAGGCGATGTGTTGTCAGTTACAGTGTATGTATGTAAAAAATATTCACTATCAAAAGAAATAAATAGAAACTATTTGATAGCTGCATGCGAAAACTGGCCTCTGACGCATAAATATTGTGTACAGGAGCACCAGAGACAACCAGACGTAATATCTAAAGTATTTTCCGCAAAATTCTAACACTTTCACCAATGTTCTCTAAAGCATCATATAGCTTCTGAGAGTCTAAAATTATTTGAAATTATTATTATATGTAGGAACATTATTCGAAAAATGAGAGCATTATATCCAATCGATTATCATTGTTTTGACCCTACCGAGGAGTACATATAAATAAAAAAAAATACGCTGTTGATAAGTTTGTTGAAAATAAAGAATACTAAAAAAATCACATGTGAGAATGTTTTTGATTGGCACTGTATATTCTTCGTGCTAGCCAGTAACAAGGACTATGTACCAATGTTGCTGAACACTGATGAAACATGCGAAGGGCGATGAATATTGCTTCGCCATGTACATGTGAACTGCGAGTGAACAGGTTTGTCAAAGCTTGAGCTTTGTTCGTCATCAACGAAGCGTCGTGGTCGCTCGTTACGACTGAAAAAAAAAACTTCATCGCCCGGACATGATTGCTTCGATGCATCATGCGTGCTCTTCGCGAAGATCAGAAAACCATTCGCACGAGCAGCTTCGTGAACGGCACCCGCTGCACGGCATTTTAGCTAACATGGTACCCTGGTGCCTGCTAAATAAAACTGGTCATATTTTTGCCATTTTATCGCCGATTTTAGCAATCTTGGGCTAATTCAATTCAAGAAATCACCTTCTACTGAGAGGGGGGGCCAGAGTGGTCACCGAGGATTGCGGAAAATCCGGATTTCGGCGTAGAATTTTAATGCCTGATGCCACAATAAACCAGGTCTTTCCCAACCACATTAGCCGCAACGCACCTGTCAAAATGCACTCGCAACGAATAGGACGATTGAAGGAGTGAGCACCATGAACGAATGGAAGTCGCATGTGGTCTGCACAAATGATCAACTTACTTCCTCGTTCACTGCTCCCGTTGACTTGCTAGAGAGTTCTTCGCGAAGCATAAATGAAAAAACCCGGATTAATCCACCTAGTGGTGATAGCGCCTTTCTCGTCGAATATTTACTCATGATCTTTACGTCGACATAAGCCGATCCTGAGAACACTTATACGCTTAATACGATTCATGTAAAATTTGACCTCCTTATGAACCAAATTGTGCACAGTAATTTTAGACGCAAAAGAAGATTGGAATAGTTATTTATGCAACGAGCTGCAAAATGATGATTTTTACAGCACGAGTCGTACATTTATCCAACGAGGCTTGCCGAGTGGGATAAATACGAAGAGTGCTGTAAAAATCGAGTTTTGCAACGAGTTGCATACAACATTTTTTGCAATGACCAAAATTATTCACTAGAATATGATCATATCCATCAGTATCATTGAGCTTCTCGGTGGTTGAATGGGAACAACCACGTGCTCCAACACGAAATCTGAATCAAGCAAGCCGTGCTATAACCGTCACAGTTTTTCAAGCTCTTACTGTGGTAACACAGGTTGTCAATCAAACAAATGCATTATGATTCATAATGATACCCAAATGAGATGTATTATGAACCATAATGCATTTGTTTGGATAGTACGTAAAAGTAGGCCGTTAGGATATTGAAACGACAAGTTTAAAATGAATTTTAAAGTGCCAAATTGCAAAAAAACTTTATTCAGTGTTGATGCTTTATATTACATAACACCACAGGAATTTGAAATGGAGTGGTTTGATGAGATTACTTTGGTTACGATTTTATGCTCTTGAACATATATGAAGACTTTGACTATTTCTTCACTTTTAATCTTACCCAACGTTTACCAGGCTATCAAAAAAGCCACCATTTGATTTATTGCTAACATTGGTTTTGTTCACTTTCATAATTCCACTATTTTAAGTGCCGCATGCCTGGGTTTGGTTCAATTTTACGTTTGACCATTTCCGGCGGACACCTGGAACCGATTCCATGGCACTACTGGTTGTCCCAAATATTGTATGGATATGGCTATTTTCTTGTCAACTGGTTATCAGGCTGCCTAAAAAGCCGCGAATTGATGTGTCCCATGGATAAGTGCGTCACGCTCAAATTGGGAATTTTCGAAGCTCCCCTCTCCTCTTCGTACGGGTTTTTCCTATACTTAACCCGGGAGCGGTCGCATCGTGTACTGAGTACACGCACCATGAAAAAAGCTCACTTGTAGTACAAAGCGTGTGCGTAGTGTCACTGAGGGTGGCAGAAGACGCGACTGCTCGAGGGTTAAAATAGCTTGTCACCCCCCTCTCAGCTCAGCTTACAACCCCCTCTCCCCCTAGGATCGTGACGTACTTAAAGGATGGCCTCGTGTATGATTTTGGTTTACTTCTATATTTTACCATTTCCGGCGGGGCACTCGTTACCTGTTCTTCAACACTACCGGTTCTCCCAAATGTGCGTCTGAAACTTTTTGCTGACAAACTGTCAATTAGGTTATTGAAAAAGCCGCGATTTGGTGTGTCGCATGCATAGGTTCGGCTTACTTTTATATTTTACCACTTATGACGGGACACCCAAATTCGGTTCCCGGACAGGTCTGCGACTATTTTTTTTTGCTAACCGTTCAACAGGTTACCGAAAAAGTCGCTGTTTGATGTGTCGTATGCATGGGTTTGGTTTACTATTATATTTGGACGCTTCCGGTGGGACATCCGGAACCGGTTCCGGAACACTACCGGTTCAGATATGGTCGTAGACTAGTTTCTTATTAACCTTTCATTAGGTTATCAAAAAAGCCGCGCTCTGATGTGTCCTATGCATGGGTTTGTTTCACTTTTATGTAAGGCGATTTCCGACGACACACCCGGAACTGGTTCCGCAATACAACTGTAAGTCTCCAATGTGGTCTGAGCCTACTTCCTTAATAACTGGCCATCAGGGTATTGGAAAAGCCGTGATTTGATGTGTCGCATGCATGGGTTTGGTTCTCTTTTATATTTGGCCACTTCCGTCGGGACCCCCCGGAACCGGTTCCGGAACACTACCGGTTCAGATATGGATAAGGAGAGTTCGACTGTTACGATCTATAGAGCTACTTCGGCACTGCAGTCTTGGGGATATGGTCTGATACTGTTTTCCTGCTAACTGTTCATCAGGTTATCGTAAATGCCACTGTTTAATGTGTCGCATGCATGGGTTTGGTTCTCCTTTATATTTGGCCACTTCCGTCGGGACCCCACGGAACCGGTTCCGAAACATTACCGGTTCAGATATGGTCTGCTACTGTTTTCCTGCTAACCGTTCATCAGGTTATCGGAAATGCCGCTGTTTGATGTGTCGCATACATGGGTTTGGTTTTTCTTTTATATTTGGCCACTTCCGTCGGGACCCCCCGGAACCGGTTCCGGAACACTACCGGTTCAGATATGGTCTGATACTGTTTTCCTGCTAACCGTTCATCAGGTTATCGGAAATGCCGCTGTTTGATGTGACGCATGCATGGGTTTGGTTCTCTTTTATATTTGGCCACTTCCGTCGGGACCCCCCGGAACCGGTTCCGGAACATTACCGGTTCAGATATGGTCTGATACTGTTTTCCTGCTAACCGTTCATCAGGTTATCGGAAATGCCACTGTTTGATGTGTCGCATGCATGGATTTAGTTCTCCTTTATATTTGGCCACTTCCGTCGGGACCCCACGGAACCGGTTCCGAAACATTACCGGTTCAGATATGGTCTGATACTGTTTTCCTGCTAACCGTTCATCAGGTTATCGGAAATGCCACTGTTTGATGTGTCGCATACATGGGTTTGGTTCTCTTTTATATTTGGCCACTTCCGTCGGGACCCCCTGGAACCGGTTCCGGAACACTACCGGTTCAGATATGGTCTGATACTGTTTTCCTGCTAATCATTCATCAGGTTATCGGAAATGCCACTGTTTGATGTGTCGCATACATGGGTTTGGTTCTCTTTTATATTTGGCCACTTCCGTCGGGACCCCCTGGAACCGGTTCCGGAACACTACCGTTTCAGATATGGTCTGATACTGTTTTCCTGCTAACCGATCAACAGGTTATCGGAAATGCCGCTTTTTTAGTGTCGCATGCATGGGTTTGTTGCATTTTCATGGCTGACCCCTCCCAAGGGTACCGGTCCGGAACACCTAAATGGCCATAACTCCGGAACGGCTGGACCGATCCGAACCATTTTCAATAGGAAACAATGGGACTATATGCCGCGTCGAATGAACCATCGGTCATTAAAATCGGTTGAGGTTTACTACCAAAAAGTGATGTGAGTTTCTTGTACACACACATACACACATACACACACACGCACACACACACATACACACATACACACATACACACACACAGACATCACCTCAATTCGTCGAGCTGAGTTGATTGGTATATGTGACTCGTCCCTTCGGATCTTCTATCAAAAAGTCATTTTTGGAGTGAACATATAGCCTTTCCAGTACACTTAGTGTACGAGAAAGGCAAAACGAATGCTTGTGAATAATGGATCGCGAAGATGCAAAAATGAATGCTCGCGAGGAAGATCCAACGCAACATTGCATGTACCATGAATCCTTATTACCAAAACACATTACCCCAACTTGACAAACCAGTTGTCACTAGGGTTCGGTTTGGTAGATCTTGAACCGTAACGCAACACATAAAGGCGATCTACCTACGTTACGGGCTCCGTTAAAGATCGAGCATATTTTAAACCCCCTCAAATATTCATCCATCAGCACGGGCCGCCTGACACCTTGGATTGGGGTTCCCTGTTTAGTGGACTTTTACCCCCGGAACAGGTGGTCCGTAGTGTTATTCTTAGCCAATTAAGACAACCGCTACCGACACTACACAGCTATCTAGGCTGATCGGGAAAAGAAGTTAATATTGATGATCAACTTCATACGGACCCGAACAGCCGAAAGCTACCGACATATGTACGTTGAGTTATTTGAAATTCATAACACAACGTAACAAAAATTAACTTTTTGTCTGTCTCAAGAGCAAACTTAGGTGTCTCCGAAGGATTTTGGGCCGCTGAATCCGAATCCGGGCTCAGATTCGTTCTAACACGTGACAATTTTGAGCTATACCTCAATTTATAGGGCAAAATATGCGATTTTGGGCTTTTTTGACTGCAAGCCATTAAGCAAGGAAATATTTTTTTTTAAAGCAATCAAAAGGTTAATTGGTCAATTAACATCTAAATAAACGACTCATACAAAATATTTCGTTTTACCAAATCGAATTTGATAGTTTTAAGCCATTTATGTTAGGTACAATATTTCCCTTACAAGTCACCCTCCAAAAGTTGCATGCAAGTTTTCATACTAACATAAAATGATTGAATCTATTAAATTTGATTAGGTAAAACGAAAATATTTTGCATGAGTCGTTAATTTAGATGTTAATTGGCCAATTAACCTTTTGAGTGCTAAAAAAAAAATTTCCTTGCTTAATGGCTTGCAGTCAAAAAAGCCCAAAATCGCATATTTTGCCCTATAAATTGAGGTATAGCTCAAAATTGTGACGTGTTGGAGCAAATCTGAGCCCGGATTCGGATTCAGCGGCCCAAAATCCTTCGGAGACACATAAAATTGCTTTTGAGACAAAAAAATGTTGCGCTGTGTAATTGACCACACGCATTGGTATTACCGAAAATTTGCACTTTGAGTGAGAAGGAAAGGAATGTTAGATCGACAACCTTTGTTCTAGTAACCTTGGAATCTACAGAATTCTCCAGTTATCTCGGGAAGGAGTATTTGTTTGTAGGATAGGGCAAGGGGTGGAACTTGGAGTCACATTTGGTAGGTGATATGATCCACTAGTTATATAAAAAATACTCGTCGCGGTCTTCATCACGATTATGACTTATTTGGTCGCATTGACCACCCCACACAATAAGGGGCCGTCCATATACCACGTGGACAGAAAATTCATGGGTTTTGACACCCTCCCCCCTCCCCGTGGACATGCGTGGACTTTTCATTGACCCCTACCCCCCTCCCCCAATGTCCACGTGGACATCCGAAAAAAGTTTTTTTTTATATATTTATAAAACAAACGGAAAATTCTTCATTGGTTGTTTTTCGTGTTATGTCCATCGCCTAATGTTAGTGATTGTTCAATGTTTAGTCTGTACAGCCTCTGGTGGAAGACGGTGTTAGCTGTTAGAATGTTTCTTTTATCTATGGGGGCTGTTCATAAACCACGTAGACCAAAATTTGGCCATCTCAGACCCCCCCCTCCCCCCTCGTAGACTTTTGTCCATACAAAAATTTTGAAATTTGTATGAAGCGTAGACTTTGGCCAGACCCCCCCCCTCCCCCCAAAAAGTCTACGTGGTTTATGAACGGCCCCATGGTTGTTTTATTGAGATAAGGTAATTTTAAATCTCAGATTTTTGTTGAGATAACATTACATTTCTTAGATTGTTACAAAAAAAAAAAACAAGATTTACAGCAACTAAATTGTATTGCTGAGGTTTAGACTTTATTATCCATTAGAAACATCTTAAATTTTGAGGGAACATCAAAAAAAAAGTTTTTGAGATAAGCCTACATGTATTTTGAAACTTTGAATAGTCTAAAAGTTTTATATGAAACTTCGGAAAATCCATACAGAACTTCAATGAAAATTTTCTGACTGAAACACGAACATTTGCATGATCTACACTCCATTTTAAAATTCCAGAATATTCCTCGATGAACAAAACTAAGTAATTAGAAATTCTGATAATTTAAAACAAATTAGTCTGTGAATCAATACCATGATTTTTTTCCCTAACTAACTAACTAACAACTAAAAGACAATGTATAATAAAATAAAATGTATGGAAGAACTGTTGAAGAAAATCTCATCAATAATGCGATATAATTTGTTTCGTTTGTAGATTTTTGTTTCCTAATTTATATGCTAATGTTGTCCACGTGGACATTTGACGAACCCCCACCCCCCACCCCCCTCTCCGTGGACAAGCGTGGACTTTTCGCTAACCCCCTCCCCCCTCCAAGCTGTCCACGTGGTATATGGACGGCCCCTAATAAGAGTCGTTCAATATTAAATGTGTCAGCACATTGATCGTTCAGGGAGCGTCCATAAATTACGTCACGCAAAAATTGCGCATTTTCAACCCCCTCTCCCCTATGTCACACTTTTGGTAATGTATGAGACCTCTGAAGTTTTTGTATGGATTGTCACACTTTGCTGACCCCCCCCCCCTTTCTCCCTAAAACCATGCCGTAATTTATGGATGTTCCCTTACTTAACCGTGAAAACTGATTTTCTCACCTCCAAATTGTCGTGCGATTTTGATCCTGCATTCCACAATCGCTTCCACATCACTCTTACCTGAAAATCGTTCGCCTTTCGAAAATTCTCGATCAGTTCTGATCTATTTCAACCTACACTCCATATTTTTTCCGCACATCAAGTCAACATCAAAACATTCGCCGAAAAACTTACCTGTATCTTGCTGTTTACATTAATCAGATGGGATTTCGGATACGGACGCTTTAATTGAACAATAACGCCATTCAGCTTTGTTTAAAAATTGCCTTTTTTCCATTGTTTCATTATAATAGTGACCGCATGGTTCTTTTTCGCTGCCCATTGGTACGTTCGGTTTTCGCTAATAATAATGTTGTATAATCATATAATAGCAATAATAATATTTCATACGTCTGTATATAATAATTCCGTTCATACTGCTTGTAATAAAAAGGGAGAGAAAAAACAATTTGGTAGGTGATGATTGGCGGTAGCACACATACTACACTCATCGATAGCGATACCGATTTCTGTTCTGTTGAATGGTTGTCCGTTTTTTTTAGTTGGCTATTTTTTGTTGCTGGCTCAATCGATCTCGTTATTACTCTACCAGTCGATTTCGATAAAAGCTTCATCCATATTTCAGCCCTTTTGTTTTTTTTTGTGTGCCGCGTTTTTTTTTTCTGCGTATAATATCAATATAAACGCGACTGGGTTTCTGGTCTGGGAATCACTCCAGGAGCTGGCTCGGGAGGGAATGAGTCGCAGGTCGGGATTTTCCGCGAATAAAACATTGGCGCTATCGATTTCCATTCATCGGCGCGCCATGTCCAAAGCCTGATGGGAAAAAAGCATAATTCGGACTTTTTTTTTACTTTCATATTTCACGGGCCCGAACAAGCCGAACAATATTTTTCGTTAATCGCTTCTGGCAGGCGGTGCGTGCGTTAACCGAAAACAATTGTTCCTGTCCTGGCGGCATGATTTTTCTTCTCAATTAAATTGAACTTTTGCTCGACGGTTATTTCTGTCCAGCCGGTCGTCCGCCGGGTGGGGTCGATTATTATTCCATTTCCGAAAAATGGCCCAATCGGTCAGTTCGAAGAAATTGGGTTCAGTTTCCAACTCGGTACGCACGGGTATTGAGTTGTTCCATGCCAATTTTTTTTCTGTATTAACGAGATTTTTAACCCTAGGCTAGTTCATCTCGGGACCCACGCTTTACTTCCCTTCCGAAGGAAGAACCCACCTTTTAGTGAGTCTGTCGGGAGTGGGATTCGATCCCAGGTCCTCGGCATGATAGTCATGTGTTCTAACCACCACACCAGGTCCGCTCCACAACCATGCCAAATTTATTTTCAAAAAATTAATGAAAAAATTAGCTTTTCTATACCAACTTATGTTTCTTTCAAATATATCCACATGTCAACGATTAGATAAAAAGCAATTGTTTAAGTATTTCCCACAATTACTTTGCATGGTTTGAAATTTTGACAACAGTCAAATATTTAGAGTTCAAAATATGAAATGAAAAATAAGAAAATAAGATATTACAATATTTTTCGTTGGTATGTATATATACCTTGGAATTACATGTTGGATTTCAAAATCTTCGATACCCACTAGGCCGTCCCTTAATTTTGCAAAAAATAGAAATGTTATTAGTTCGTTAGTGGAAAATGACAACTTTAGCTAAAAAATGATCGTGTCAAAATTTGAAGTCCGTATCTCAAGGCTAAGTGGTCCCTCAAGGGGCCTAAAGTTGTCAAACATGGTATGGGACCAAAATACATGAAATTTTTTTCGACGAAAAAAATACGCTATTCTACTAAAACCGGTGATTTTAGGATCGTAAAGGGCCAAAAATGTGCTTAGATTTGCAATATCTCTACTCGTTTCCGAGTTATTGACAAAAAGCAACCAAAAAATCAGCATTTTTGACCATTTTTTTAGATTCCGAAGGAAACCTACCCTATTTTTCTCAATAACTCAAAACGAGTTGAGATATCGCAATTCTAAGCACGTTTTTGGCCCTTAAGGGTCCTAAAATCACCGGTTTTAGTAGAATAGCGTATTTTTTTCGTCGAAAAAAATTCCATGTTTTTTTGGTCCCATACCATTTTTGACAACTTTAGGCCCCTTGAGGGATCACTTAGCCACGAGATACGGACTTCAAATTTAGCTAAAATGATCATTTTCCACTAACGAACTTATAACATTTCCAATTTTTGCAAAATAAGGGACGGCCTAATACCCATCCAGTCTTAAAAATCTTCAAAAAAGCTTACCTTTTTCAACATTGACCTATTTGGCATGGAACGACCCCCTACTGCGTCTGATTAATTACAGTCAACAACGCAATGACGACGCGGCGGTTGGATCCGAAAAGAAGCGATTCCGAGCGGAAATGAGCCAAATTGGCATTCTGTGTCGAGCGTTTGGATTGATTTTTCATCACGATTTTTTTTTCTGGGTTTGAATGCACTTTGACGCGCAAATCAATATTATGTTTGCTATGAATTGATTGGATTTAAATAATTCGATTCAACAGATTTATGCCACTATATCAAGTGGGCGATGGAGCAGAAGGTGGTTGTGATTTTTACTCTGTACATATGTCTCGGCGTACGTACGTGTGCATATGATCAATATAATATTCGAATAATTTACAAACAGGAATTGACCCGGAAGCGTGGAGTTCAGTCGCACCGGAAACGAATCAGATTGAAATGTTCAACCCAAATAAAACTGGCAGAATATGACCAGGACAAGGGAACATGTTGATTGATGGTGGGTTTTCCGGTTCTTGAATCTGAGTAATAACTCAATTTGGATTGTTGCTGCTGGCTTGTTAGTTGAATCACGACTCGGGTGGTTGGAAATACGTTAAGTTTTCTCGATGTGTTTTATCAAAACAGCAAAACCTCCAGAAATACTGTGAAAGAAAATCTTAAAGGTCCTAACGGATCATCTGCTTAATGATTTTTAAGTAGCGCACGTCAGTACCGATTGCTCGAAACTATAGAACATCATGGACGATGAAAAACACATCGTTCAAACTAAAAGTGGTCCAAACATCATTTTGCTCATGGAACAAGGTGAAACGAAACGCATTGGGTTACTAGAAGTTCAAATTAAAAATAAAACGAGTTGGTTTGCCAGAGGTGTTATTCAAACCAACGGGGTACACGGTATGCCCCCATATTGCATAACTTTATTTAGAGCCTAATACTACTTAAAATAGCCGCCATCTTGAAGTGTTGGCCGTCGTATTGAATATTCTGGTCACCATTTTTGGACTCTGGACATCTTCTTCAAACTCAATATATCCATATTGCATGGTTTTAGAGCGAGAGAGCTCCTAGAGAGAGAGAGAGCGATTTTTTAATTGTAAGTCGCAATCTGCAATTTGCTGCAAAACGGTGAGTCGATAAGGAGAGCGTCCAACATAGCTCTGGTCCTCACCAGTTCCTACCACATACTTCCACGGGTCAAGCGAAGACAAAGACCGCCAGCTAAGAATTGTGTGCTTAGCTGGTAGTGCAGCCTGGGCACTGTTGTTTTTCTGACTTCAGCTAGATTGAGGAGGTACGACCCGAGCGTCTGTTCACCAAGAAGGTGCGGCTCAAACAGCGTCTGTTCTGGCATCCAGCGGCTGAGTAAGAAATGCTGCACCCTGCTAGATCCAAGGTGGTAGCCAAATCAGCGTGGTCGTCCCAGTGTTGGTTGGGACGTTAAACAGAACTGGCACGATGGCCCTCCGGCGACACAAGAGTGTTGGCGTAGGCCCAATAAGCCACCCGTAAAAATCCCCATTGCGAATAACATAGGAGAAAATACGACTCGATGCAATCGGCAAAGACCCACGCGACGAAATAAGGTCTACGATTGGAAACTTGGAACATGGAATTGCAAGTCACTAGGTTTCGCAGGATGTGACAGGATAGTCTACGACGAACTACATCCCAGTAACTTCGACATCGTGAACTGGACAGAAAGTGTGAAAAAGCGTTCATCAAGCGACTACCTTCTACCAAAGCTGTGGCGCCACCAATGAACTGGGAACAGGATTTATAGTGTTGGACAAGATGCAACAACGTGTGATCAGGTGGCAGCCGAACAACGCAAGGATGTGCATGTTAAGAGTTAAAGGCCGTTTCTTCAACTACAGCATCATCAACGTCCACTGCCAGAAATGGCTCAAGACTACGCGCAGCAGCTACCAGTAGTGGTCCTACCAACGGAAGAGCAGCTTGGCGCAGCTACACTTGAAGATGGCTGGAGGGACATCCAATCTGCCATAGGTAGTACCTCGGCTACAGCACTAGGCTTCGCGACTCCGAATCACAGAAACGACTGGTACGACGGCGAATGTGAACAGTTGAAAAACGAGAAGAATGCAGCATGGGCGAGAATGGCCCCTGACCTCGAAGAGATTGAGGAGGAGGTTGGCCGGTTGAAAAACAACAAAGCCGCTATAGCAGATCAACTACCAAGCGAGCTTCTAAAATACGGTGGAGAAGCACTGGTGAGAGCACTACACTGGGTCATTACCAAGATTTGGGAGGAGGAAGTATTACCGGAGGAATGGATGGAAGGTATCGTGTGTCCCATCTACAAAAAGGGCGACAAGTTGGATTGCGGGAACTACCGCGCGATCACACTACTGAGCGCTGCCTACAAAATACTCTCTCAAATTTTATGCCGCCGTCTATCACCGATTGCAAGAGAGTTCGTGGGGCAATATCAGGCTGGATTTATGGGTTAACGCGCTACAACGGACCAGATGTTCGCCATCCGCCAGGTGTTGCAGAAATGCCGCGAATACAACGTGCTCACACATCACTTGTTCATCGATTTCAAATCGGCGTATGATACAATCGATCGAGAACATCTATGGCAGATTATGCACGAATACGGATTCCCGGATAAACTGATACGGTTAATCAAGGCGACGATGGATCGAGTGATGTGCGTAGTTCGAGTATCAGGGACACTCTCAAGTCCCTTTAAATCTCGCAGAGGGTTACGGCAAGGTGATGGTCTTTCGTGCTTGATGTTCAACATTGCTTTAGATGGTGTTATAAGGATAGCGGGGATAAACACGATTGGAGCGATTTTCACGAAGTCCGTTCAGCTGCTTGGTTTCGTTGATGATATTGATGTTATTGCTCGTAAATTTGAGACGATGGCGGAAACGACTAAATTGGAATTTGGTCGGAAAATCCGTCTAAAGAGTGGAGCCAGACGAATCGGATTAGTCATTAATGTGTCGAAGACAAAGTACATGATGGCAAAGGGTTCCAGGGAGGAATCAGCGCGCCCACCACCCCGAATTTATATCGACGGTGATGAAATCGAGGCGGTTGAAGAATTCGTGTACTTGGGCTCACTGGTGACCGCCGACAACGACACCAGCAGAGAAATTCAGAGGCTCATTGTGGCAGGAAATCGTGCTTACTTTGGACACCGCAGAACTCTACGATCGAATAATGTTCGCCATAACACGAAGTTAACCATCTACAAAACGCTGATTAGACCTGGTAGTCCTCTATGAGCACGAAACATGGACCCTACGTGCAGAAGACCAACGCGCTCATGGAGTTTTCGAACGGAAGGTGTTCGTACCATCTACGGCGTAGTGCAGATGGAAGACGGGACTTGGAAAACGCGAATGGACCACGAGCTGCATCAGCTGCTGAGAGAACCAACCATCTTCCACTCCGCGAAAATCGGGTGGCTACGGTGGGCGGGTCACGTCATCAGGATGTCGGATAGCAACCCGACTAAAATGGTTCTCGAGAGTCATCCGACCGGTACAAGAAGACGTGGAGCGCAGCGAGCTAGGTGGGTCGACCAAGTGGAGGACGATCTGCGGACCCTACGCAGAGTGCGGAACTGGAGACAAACAGCCATGGACCGAGTGGAATGGAGACGGCTACTATACACAGCAGAGGCCACCCCGGCCTTAGTCTGATCGATAAGGTAAGTAACTAGCGCAGTTGACTACCTGCGTCAACACCACGCTAATGCTGAGTACAAAAAGCGAGATTTTTTCAACGTGTTGTACAAAATACAACAGAGCGATCGCTTGTGGGTTAAGATCGCCAACCTGAATTTTAAGCAGACATCGCGGATTCCCGCATGAAATTCGTGCTAAAGGTTACAAAATAAAATTGGCGCAATTTGATCTTCGAGCTAAAGAAAGATGCAGCTTACCGGGAGCTCGTCGCGCAGTCCCAGGGCAGCGACGTTAACGTCAGCGCCTTTTCACACACACCAAAAAAATCTGAATAATATTGGGTTTCTCATTAATGTTTAGACTACTTTGATAATTTGAGAATCCACTGAATCATCATTTCCCAGCGAAATTTCATACTAATCAAACTTATTTTGTTTACCTTTTGTGCATCCGACGCCCCTGTCATGAACTCAACCGAACTTGTGTATTCCTGCCGCTGCGAAGTCGTGTGCGAAATTCGACTGTGATGATAATGAATTTCGGTCGAGTCTAAATGGGTGCAAATGTCGCAATACAATTGACATATTTTTTTATAAATGACGTAATGTCATGTGCCGTAAGATAAAATGTGACTCATTTTTGTGTCTTATCGAATGCTTTCATATATCGTTTTCAAAAAGAGGTGATGTTTCGTCATTACCATTAAAATTTTGGCACACGCACAATGTTTTACGTTACAATAACTGTTTTCTGTAGGGAATGCCTCAATTTTCAGTTTGAAATGATATAAAATTACACGTCTTTAAGGTGAATATATAACGAAGCCACACCTCGAATATTCAAAAGCACAAATCTGAAGAACCGAGGGTTGGTGTGCGATGAAAAGTTGATCGATTGGTCACCACCAGCGGGTCACCAATCGATCAAATTTTCAGCGCAATCCGTCTTTTGGTTCCTCAGATTTGTGATCTTGACAATTTGAGGGGTGGCTTCGTTATATATTCACCTTAAGGCCCCTTAGCGTGTCAGCTCAAATTTTGCTCTTCTTATTTGATTCTTATTCCAAACAATCATCAAGCACGATAGTAGTTGTGTAGCCTTTCTATACCAATTCCATAAACAAACAAACAAAAATAGCACCTCTTTGTCTCGGTACCTCCAATGTAAACATTTCGAGAATATGAATCCTTTGAAAGCAACTGAAAGTAGCAGTAAACTACTCTACTTCAATGAATAACAAGGAACATATCCAAATCTCACGAAAAATGTTAGATTTTTTATGTAACAAGCTAGAAATGATCGAATTATTTTGGTACGCTCTCTCACTGTTTATGTTTGCTGCAACAGCAGTACTGTCGGACCTCTTGGTGAAGATTTCGTAAATTATAATGCTTTGCTTATTTCACTAACAATTGTGGTAAAAAAGTTAAAAAATAATCACCCCACAAATTATGTTTGATTTTATGACGCATAACCAATGAGTTTGACTGGATTTTTTTTATTGATTTCGATCAATTTCATTGATGCTTTGGCCAGCAGGATCGACATCACTGCGTGCAATGATCGATGATTGTGCGCGCCAAAAGACATCACCGCGCTGCCGCCGTCGTCGTTAGTACTGCGGTGGGTGGTAAACACCGCCAACCACATTTTAGTGCGGTCGAAACAAATCGTTAAAAATTTCTACTTTCGAGTGAACTAATGCTTAGTAATTGTGATTACTTGGAAAGAGGCTTGTATTTGAAGTAGTGTAAATACATTTTTATGCCGAATATCTCGCGTGAAATTGATTATTTTATAGAATAAGATAAGTGTCGATTTTTTACAAACATGTATTGGTGCAATGTTGTGTAAATTTGATTTCGGTCAATGATTTTGAAGAAGCCATTTTGCGATGACACGCTAAGGGGCCTTAAACACAAACAGCGATGCGCGCGTCAAACGTCAAATTGATTCCCAGTCTTGGTTCCCGTGTTTGTTGTTCAGTTTCGTTTGATCATTTTTTGCGAATCTATTTCAATTTTGTTTTAAATTAGACGAACTAGTAGATCGGAATACATGGTGCGTTAGGAAATTGGCAGAGCAGTGAAGAAATCATCACCTTCGGTGGATCCACAGAAAGTGGAAATGTTTTCAAGTTGATGCGGCAGTGTTTTTGTTACATACTGAAGCTAAAAAGCTTATTATCACCATTGAACTAAGTGTTTTCCTAATGTGTTTTACTCAGAAGTGTATTTTAACTTAATCTAGTGAAACTGGTAGAAATTCCCAGAGGATGACAAGAAGAAAATCGGGCAATCTGGCGGAATAAAACCGTGATTGGTTTCAGTGAATGGAAGTAGCGGGAATGCTTATGCCGCTAGTGGAAATTATTTGTGAAGGATCTCATATATATATATATATATATATAATAGCCCTGTTTGTCTGTCCGGTGACTAGCCAACCAGACGCAGCACACGGGGAAATTATCACAAAAAATAAAATATTTGGCAAATCATTTTTTTTTTACTATCAGAGGCGGGAACAAAACCAGTGACAACCTTAGACAACCAGAAACAGGATTTGATGAAAAAACAAATCACAGACAACAGACGTTGACAATTTTGATTTTTTTTTTTAATATTTAACAATAAAATTCTTTTTGACTTTCAGATGCAGAGAACAAAACCAGTAACAATCTTAGGCAACCAGACACAGCATTTGATGAAAAAAAAAACACAGACAACAGACGTTGAAAATTTTGATTTTTTTCAAATATTTGACAATTAAATTCTTTTTCACTATCAGATGCAGAGAACAAAACCAGTGACAATCTTAGACAACCAGACACAGCATTTGACGAAAAAAAATTACAGACAACAGACTTGAACTTTAATTTTGATTTTTTTTGGAATATTCGACAAGTAGAATAACTAGCCACAGAAGTCCAATGTCGCGACTATTCATGTGACTAACATCTAGTTTGCCACGCCCTTACAGCGTCAGCAGCGGTACTAGAAGTGTCAAGTTAAGTTTGTTTACCAAAACAAAAGGTCCTCTACAAGATGGCCTCTTAAAAATAGTAAGTTATTGCAATTAAAGTTATTAAAATAATTAAATGAGAAAAGTGACTACAGCGCCATTGGAGTTCTTGTGTATTTCTATTATTCGACACTTCAATTATTTTTTACTATCAGATGCAGAGAACAAAACCAGTGACAATCTTAGACAACCAGACACAGCATTTGATGAAAAAAAAATCACAGACAACAGACGTTGAAAATTTTGATTTTTAAAAATATTTGACACTTTCATTCTTCAGAGAACAAAACCAGTGACAACCAGATACAGCATTGATGAAAAAGGCGTTGAAAATTTTAGTTTTTTTTTTAATATTTGACGATTAAATTCTTTTTAACTATCAGATGCAGAGAACAAAACCAGTGACAACCTTAGACAACCAGACACAGCATTTGATGAAAAAAAAACACAGACAACATACTTTGACAATTTTGATTTTTTAATGCAAAAAAGAATCTGTCACTCTTAGACAACCGAATGAAACAGTTGCAGGAAATAACAAAGATATGTAGTCCTATTTGTTTGTCCGGTGACTTCACCGAAGTTTTTCAGGTGTTTCATTGAATTCACCAAATAAAAAAACTCTATTCAAAACGTAGAAAAATGTAATGCTTTTTTATTTAAAATCTACAAGCACGAATAACACATGAACCGTTAATATAAAAAAAAACGCTGGCCACGGGCGCTACTGCGTCCACATATAAACTAGTTATTTATATTATAAGTGAGTGTTTGCTGCTAGTTCTGCTCGGTTCTGCTGGCAAATCTGCATCGGATCAAGTGAGTAGAGTTGGGAATTATTATTGAATAGATAAAAACCAGAGAAATTCCTCAGTGAACATAACCTAAAAATGCACGCCATGCCGTAAAAGTTTATGTTTACGTCATGGCGTGTATTTTTTTTTATTGCCGATCGCCTCTTGTAATTTTAAGAGCGAACGTAAATATACATTTGAAACTAACGTATTATTCCGTCATTCTACTCGCTGCAATATGTCGGCGTTAAATGACGCAAAATTACATGTATTTTTCGAAGTGTGCAGGTGGCGGTGATCGAGTCATCGCTTGACCCGTGGATCTGGATGAGATCACGACAGAAGAGGAACTGAGATTTACACTAACCGAGCAGTGTAAGCTAGATGATCCGGTGCAAATTCGGTTAAGCAAAGCGTTTGCAGGCACCTACCATTCGCTTACAGGTGGACGCTGCTACAAACAAGCTGATGGAGATAGGCAAGCTAAAAGTCGGTTGGTCGATGGTTACTGCGAGAATGACGCTTCGAGTTGCAAAGTAAAATCAGAGCTACACACTTCGAAAAATACATGTAATTTTGCGTCATTAGAAGATTTTTGGAGTCCTAGATGTAAAAAACATACATACATACACAAAAACATACATCATCTGAATTCGTCGATCTGAGTTGATTGGCTTACATGACTTGATACTCCAAACTTTCCATCGAAAAATCGTTTTTGGAGAGAACTTAAGGATGTTTTCGATCATCTGGCAATCATTTGACTCATTTGTCTATAACTCAATTCAGAAGCCTAATATTAAAATGTGATGTTCGGCATACAGTATGCGGCAGGAAAAAATGCGAAAGTGTTTTTCAACTTCAAACCTCGTTTTCGTCCATTTGACGTTAACCAATCTATGTTTCAACGTTTCATGATCTCTAATAGGCTAGTTTTCTGAAAAGTTAATTGAAAATTTTCCGATTTTGGTCACTAACCTTTAGAGGGCGGCGCCTGAAGCTAAAGGCAATCAGAATTTTCAAACCGCAGAAAAGTACACAGGTCGCTAAATTTCGTAATTGATAAAACAAAATTTTTAATTATCTCTACATTATCATCAAATATATGTACTTATTTCATCTAGTATGTGAAACTACATGGCTCTGGATCATGTGGTCTGGTTGTTCATCGAATTTAAGCTATTTTTTTTACTGTTATTGTCATTTTGTTAGATGACCATTGGGCGCGCAGTTTATTGATACCCGCTTATTAGGCTAACATTATCACATGTTAAACATCAAATATGTTCATTTTTATTTTTCAGTGCCAGAATATAGACATTGACTGATACACTGCCATGAAAAAATAGTCATATACAGGGTGTTAGGTTCCTGAGTGCAAACTTTTTAAAGGGTGATAGAGGACCATAAATGGAGAAAAAAAATGTTCTACGCATATGGTCAAATCTCAACCGTTACGTAGTTATTGAACTTCCCATGTTTATGACTCTTATTGTCTTAACTGGCAATAACTTGAAAATGGTCAAACTTATCGAAGTTTTTTTACCCTTATTCGAAAGATTATTGAATTTTCTAACAAATGGCATCTTTAAATCGATTGGTTTAGTTAAATAACTAAGTTTTCTAGAGCAAAATAGCTAAAAATAGTGTATTCTTATTGGTTTTTGTCAATTATCTTTGAAACATGCGTAATAAATTAAAATTCTTTCTTTGGCAAAGTTGCGGCCCCTGTTACACTCTACAATTCGTTCTTTGACACCAAACTTCTAGCTCTTATCGTTTTGTTGCAAAGTCGATTTTAACATCGCATTTCAGATCATAAATTTGCAACTGTCATGGAAAGCACTTTTTTGCGCATTGTGCCGCACATTTAAATCAAAATTGCAACAAAACGATAAGAGCTAGAAGTTTGGTGTCAAAAAACGAATTGTAGAGTGTAATAGGGGGCACAACTTTGCTAAAGAAAGAATTTTAATTTATTACGCATGTTTCAAAGATAATTGACAAAAACCAATAAAAATACACTATTTTTAGCTATTTTGCTCTAGAAAACTTAGTTATTTAACTAAACCAATCGATTCAAAGATGCCATTTGTTAGAAAATTCAATAATCTTTCGAATAAGGGTAAAAAAACTTCGATAAGTTTGACCATTTTCAAGTTATTGCCAGTTAAGGCAATAAGAGTCATAAACATGGGAAGTTCAATAACTACGTAACGGTTGAGATTTGACCATATGCGTAGAACATTTTTTTTCTCCATTTATGGTCCTCTATCACCCTTTAAAAAGTTTGCACTCAGGAACCTAACACCCTGTATATCCCATATTTAGCGTGTAATAGTGCCTTGAATTTTTCACATTTTTTCCTGCCGCACCCTGTACTTGTAGATTATTGTTTTTCCAACAATTAATACCAAAGACGCCATATTCTAACTCTTACATTTACGGCGTAAAAGTGTTAGTACTGCCCACTCATACTAAACGATCGGATTTTTCGATCGTTTAGTATGAGTAGGTGGTACTTACGCTGTCACGCCGCATATATGAGAGTTAGGATATGGCGTCCCTGGTGATAATTTTAGGAAAAACACTTATCTACAAGTTTGCCGAACATTTTATTTCAATATTATGCTTCTGAACTGAGTTATGGATAAATGAGTGAAATGATTGCCAGGTGATCGAAAACATCCTTATGTTCCTTTCCTTATGTAGCCTTTCCTGTACACTAAGTGTACGAGAAATACAAAAACGGTTCACCTTTTCAATCACTGATGCTGACCCAAGCGTCCGGTGGAATTGCTATGTCAGATCACGACCACACAACTTGCTCAACTTGGTGATAATCCATTTCCGAGATGGTCGGAGGAAAACTGGGTCTCAATTTATCACACGGTTTTTTTTTCGCTGATAATGGGTTTGAGAGAGCATTCTATGATCGCGACCATAATCGAGAATTTCATTCCCTTTCCCTTGTTGAACCAAAATGTGCATTACAGTATTTTCGCTCCAGGCATGTAGATGTAGAATGACTAAATGCGGTCAGGTAGCAGTGTAATGACCTATTTGTAAGAGGTGATATTTTACAAAACAACCTGGATCGAGCTGAAAAAAAAAACATTTACAAATAAAAACGAAATTACTTCAACAGATCCCGGCCAAGCACTTATCCGATCCGAAATTGTTATCAAGGTAACATGAGAATAGCGCAGTAGAGCAGCACACATACACCACAGACAAACAGACGTAACACTCTTCAAAACGGTTTGGCATATGCATTTAACGATTAATTCAAATTTCATTTGATTTGCGCGATCCTTCCACCAGAGGCGCTAGTGCTTGATCGCTTTGACATTTGCCAGTGTACACGTTGCTGAGTGATGCAAATGAAAATTGCAGGCGATTTGTGTTGTAGTGTGCGTGTTAGCAAACGTCAATTCGAAATCCATCATGGCCGACAGTGTCTCGCACGGTAATACCAACAGGTGGCAGTGTGCTCATGAAAAAGACACCGGGCAAAAGTTTTTGATGAATTTCCTTTAAGAGTTACGTCTGTTTGTCTGTGCATACACGGTTAAAGACAGGCTGTCGATAAACATTACGGAGCAACGATGACTTCAGTAAGTATTAGATGCGTAGGCTTCATAGTTCTCTAATCGGGTTGTGTATAATTCTATCCCTATACCGTTATAAGTATAATATAGTCTATAAAATTGTTTACTGTACAAATAGCTTCTTAGTCCCGAAATGCACCACTGATTTCCTTCGAAACTTAAACAACAATCACTTGCGTTCGGCATTCTCTTACAGCAGCTTCTTACGGTTATAAAATAGTTTTAGTCTTATAGTCGATGGTTCTTCGAAAATTCTTCGTCCGGACAGAGGGCTGGCGATCGCGCAAAAACGGAGAAAGCTGCGATTTCGTTTATTGTCTTGCAAACATTAACCCCACCTCCCGGGAGGGGGACGCACACCAAGCAAACTATCCTGATTTCTCAACAGACAACGCGAAACTCAAAGAATGCTACACATACACATATAACCGAATTAAGCTACTTAGCTACAATCGTTCACCTCGTCCGACGGCAACCCCTAGAAGTCACTCACGTCGCCCTCCGTGTCCGGATAGGTACAGTTGAAGGGATTCCGCAGCCAGTGGCAGAGAGATTTGTCGTGGCGGTTTCGTTTCTTGGATTTCTGATTGGCACGGGATGCAGCCGACCCGAAGCTGCTTTCGTCGCTGTCACGAACGGTCCCAACACTATGGTAGCCACTTTCCGCCCGTCGAGAAATGCCGGAATGTTTGGAAGTTCGTGGGGTGGAGTCGTGGCCGCTGTCGTAGGCTTCCGGTGTGGAAAGTGGGAGCAGTGGAAGGGTTGGAAGGGTTTGCTGGGGCAGGAGAGAGGTACTTTCTTTGAGAGCTTCCTGTTCGTCGAGGTCTGCTAGAGGGTTCTCTCGGATGTGTTCCTCGGGGTCCAGAGGTTCTTCGTTGTTTTCTCCTAGTTTTGGCAGATTGGGATCCGAAGCACCGTCGGGATGTCGAAGGGAAGCATACTGTTCCATTCCGGCTATCGCAACGATTCCTGTTAGGCTAGGTAGAGAACACTGACTGGGAGTTCGGGAGAGGGAAAGCGATTGTCGGCAGTCACGGCAGCGAGGACTCGGTGGACGGTACGCTGGTTCGCTGCAAACGCTGGCGGCTCCAGTGTTGAAGCGATAGGCAGGTTCACTGTAGACACTACCGGTGTCACCTAGACGGAAGGCTGGAGTCACCTCGGCCATTGCTAGCTGAGAGGTGAAGATTTCTCGCAATCGGGCAAGTTGGTCGAATTGGTTTCTGTGAAATAGAAGTTAGATAGACAAGCTCGAAGGGGATCCCATGATGGTCGAGGCTTACCGCATGCTATCACCGATGACGCAATCACTGAAGGCATCTCCAGCGACATTGAAGCTCGATACAACGGATACGTCTCCGTGACTCAGCGCACTCAGAGGATGCTCCCTGTAAACGAAACAAATCGGTCGGTGTAATCTAACGCATCCAAACAACATCCCACAACACCCTATACTCACCCTCCCATAGTCCTAGCGATGTCGTCTTCCGTGACCTGCAGTCCACAGTCCATCATGCCGGCATTGTAACTATGCTGACTGTGGACGCTCATGTTGTCTCGCGATACGTGCCGCGAACACAGATGATGGATGCTTTCGTGGGAGATTTCCCGTGAACCCAGAGGGTTCATTAGTGGCAGTGCTGGTGGAACTTCCGACGGTCCACTGTCCTGGTCTTCTTCTTCCTGGCTGTCGCCGTGCTTACTAACGGGTTTCTCACTTGCATGCGACGAAGGTGGATGGGATTTCTCCGATTGATTGTCGGTGACGGCCGTTGCTGGTGCTGGATTCGGACAAGGGACAGTGGCACTGGAAGCATTTGCTGTGGTGGCCTTAGCGGCGGAAGGTGTTACCGTGGCGTACACAGGTATGCTGGCATTCTGCTGTAAATCCGGGTTGTCCAAGCTGTAAGCTTGCTTTAGGCCTGTTCGAACGTGGCATTCGGAACTGTTGACGACACCACTGGTAGCGGTGAATCCACGGAACGCAATTGGATTCACCAGCTCTTCTTGATGTTCTAGTTCGAGAACGAATCCGTCTTCGTCTGATTTACTTGGTTTGAATCGTGGTGGGTTGTAACTGTGGTGTCTACTGTGCACTGGAGAATTGTTGGCCGAGACGGATTGCTGCAAAAGCTGCATAGATTGATTCTCAACCCATTGTCGGATCATGGACTTCTTGTGGTTATCCATAAAACCATAGCTCTGATTGCTGTGCGCTGACGGGGGAAGGAACGCCTGAGTCGCATTGGCTGTTTTAGGTCCATCAATCCAGGTTTCATGACTCTTGACGTGGTTAATCTCTCTCAATAGATGCCGAGCTTCATGAACCTTGGATTTCGAAACCCGAGGACCATCGATCCACTTTTCTTCACCGAGTTGTCGAGCTGGACTTTCGCGAGTAGCAGTTGCTGAAGCAGAAGTCGCAGCAGGAATGGGACGTCTCATGGGTGAACCCTTGGGTGTAGGGATGTTAGAGCCTCTACTAACCCCGGTTACGTGTTTGAAGGCTCCGGCAACAATTTTAGGAGAGGCATGCTGGGAAGCGATCTGGATGGCACTGGCCACCAGCTCTGGTCCCGCAGCGACGGATTGTTGATTGTACGTTTGATTCCTCTTAAGACTATCGGTACGAGTGGGGATCGGTGCTGGGGCAGGATTTTGAGCTGTAAGGAGGTAAGAATCGGGTTTGAACAAACTAATTCTCCCGGGATGGGGAAGGGTGTCGCTCTTACGCTTGGATGTGGAAGAAGTTTTCTTTTTCTGTGGTGAGGCTGTGGGAGTTGAGGTGGGTTTCTCCGCCGCTGAACCTTTAAGGACTTTATTCATGGCACAGCGGTTGTCACCAGAGTTGAGACTTGGCAGGTAGACCGGTGGATGTTCACCATCGGTTGCGTCATCACATGGACCTACATAGATTACGGTATCCTGGGAAAAATCAGAACTGGATGGATCGGGGCCTTCTGAAGAACCCCCTGATTGATGACCAGAGGACCCTGCAAGTTCTGCCGCCCTCCCGGCAAACAAATGATGTCGAGGTTTCCGCCGACGAAGCCGATGAATACGGGAGGCCAACTGGATCGTCGTTAACGTGTCGGTATGTGACTGGAATTGAATATGCCTTCATGCATCGTCCATATGAACAAACCACGTTATACCTTACCTGAGAGTGGGCCACATGGGCAACAATCGCCACGTGACAGGTCAACGGAGCCAAGCAATCCCGTAGCAGCGGCGTCAACGGATGGTCTCTGTTGGGTGGATGTTTCTGACCACTGAGAATCGCCAGCAGCACATTCCCAATTCCAGACAGCGGAAGTCCCCCACTCCGATTGGCACAGCCTCCAAGATCGATTAGATGCAATCGACTTCGGCCACCTTCCACTACCATAATGGCACAGAAGAAAGAACGAAAAAAAAATAGAATCACAATGAAGAACCCAAATTAACTACGTCTGCAAGACCATAAAATTGTGTTTTATTGAACTTTGGATCGAGTTTGGCTCGGACTTACCTCCCCGTTTGCCAGACAAACTGTACTGGTAGACGTGCAGCGTATAAATTAGTGCCGGTTCGAAATTACTGCTGCCCTGCGCCCGGCCGGACAGGGCCAGATCGAGGAAAAGGGCGGCACGTTCCGCCGTCGGGGCACGTAGTTCCGTGGGCCGACCGAGAAAGTCATCCCGGAGGTACATTCCCGGCGAGTCGTCCGATTCTGGATGGGGAGAAAGCAGAGAGGTAGGCGGAAACGGATGTTGAGAAAATGAAAGCTTTCGGTTGGAATCGATTTATTGGTTGGGATAGTTGAGTTGTTTAAGAACGGGTATTAAACTTGTGGTTGGTATTGGGATGTGAGATGTTTAACTTGCCTCGAATATTGAATGGAACTGGAAAATTACTTCTTAGATATAAATAGAACTGTATGCTTGAATTGAAGAAAAATAACAAAACATAGGTCAGACTCGATTATCTGGAGTGAGGCCGAAAGTTTTCTAAAAATATATCTGAGGAACGGAACGAATCTTATATTTTGATTGATTACTTATCAAGGTTGGCTGGATAAAATGTTAAAATTTCAGCTTAATTGATTTAAGGAGTTCTTAAGAAAAGCTTTCAATAATCTCCAATTCCTTAAACCTTTTGGAACTGGAATGTTTTGTCACTGTCGCAACCTCGCTGGCCTCGAACACGTTTCTTATGCTCGGTTTCATCGTCAGGGTCATATTTTACCCCTCCGGCCCCAAAAGCGTTAAAGAAATCCTTGAGAAACTTCTCCAGGGCATTTTTTCGAAATTTGTTCCAAACAAATGGGTTCATCCTAAAATTTGTTTAAATATTTCTCCAAAAAAAATCTTTGGGGAACTCTTGTAGAAATTTATCAGAAATTTCCTCAAAGTATTTTTCTATCCGGAAATTCGTAAGCGGCGCACATGTCACAGCAGAGTCACGACAACGCAGTTTGTTTTATCCACAGAAGCTGTCGTTGTATCAATCTAGCCCTATAGTAGAATAACTCGATATGGAGTTGTGTGTAACAAAAAACCTGCGCTGCCATGACAATTTTGGGACATGTTCATGTGTTGGCTTTATTAAGGGATTTTACCAGCATTTTTTAATGATATTCCTCTAGAAATCTCCTCAGAAAATCATCCAAGAATGTCTTTATAGATGGCCCCACTAATGTTTTTAAGGTATTTCTTCATACAATTTCTAAAACATATATATTTTTAGAAATTTCTACCGGAAATTCTCAAAGAATTCCTCAAGACACTTTTTCAAGAATTCCTTCCTAAAATGTCTAATGAAATCTCTTATGATTGTTTTTTATATTATTCGTGGCCCACAGTGTTTCGCAGTGCTCGTTACATAACATCACAATTCTTGAAATGCAAGTCCTTGAAAATATTGAGACATTTTTCTGGAAAGTTGAAAAACAAAGAATTTCGTCATACAGTCATTCTTCATGCATTCTTTCGTAAATTTGGTTGAGATTTCCTCACAGGAATTTCATACGAAATACCCCTAGAAATAATCTCGGGAAATCACTCCGGGACTCCAGCTTCCAAGAATTTCTTCCAGAATTTATTTTAACATTTTTCGAAAGCTTTTTAGCTTCCAAGAACTTCTTCCAGAATTTATTTTAAACATTTTTCGACAGCTTTTTATATGCATTCCTCAAAAAATTGTTTCAAAAATCACTGCAAATATTTCTTTGGGGCATTCTTCCAGGATTCTTACTAAATTTACTCCGGGAATTATTTCAAAAATTCCTCCAGAAATTGCTTAAGCCATGTCTCCAGAGATAACTCACTTCAAGAGAGCCCCTCGAAGAATCAAATCACGACATCATCAAACCCACAAAGTGAATTACCTCTAGGTTTTTTTTTCTATGTTTGTTTCAGTAATTTACTCAAATGTCTTACTAGATTCTCTCAGGAATGGCTCTAAAACTTGTCCAAAGATTCTTCAAGATTTTTTTTCAGTATTTTTAGGGGTCGATCAGAAATTTGTTCACGTTTAAAAACTGATTCAAGAAATACATTCTAAAGTTTTGTTCCAGGGAATCTCCCAGGATTTTTTTTTCACAGATAATTTTATCATCAAGGAATTCTACAATCACAAATTCAATAAGAAAAACTTCTAAGAATCTTTTAAGGCTTTTGAGCGTAGTTTCTTTAACCCTCTAATACCCAACCCCGCCTTTAGACGGGGTATAGTTTGAGCATTTTTATAATATTTGTTTCATGGAAAACCAAATTTTTTATATTTTTGGCTGATATTTAGGACTGTTTTGTATATCTCAAAATAGTTTTTGGTGTATTTTAAAGCGTATTTACATTTTTAAAAAATCATTGAAAAATTGATGTTTTAGTCACCTTCTAGAAGTCATTGTTTATTTGGTATTAAATCGCTACAAATAACATATTTTCAATTTTTTTAAATCATTCTATCTACGTTTTATAGTTTAAGGGAATCGAATACACTCTAAAATTATTTTCCTTAAAATTACACGGAAAATAAAATTTTCTATGAAAAAAATTTGAAATAAAAATATTTTAACAATAATCATAAAATCTCAAAATGTTTCCATCTCAAAAAATCCGTGCCTCAAATAGGCTTCCAGGAAAAATATAAAACTGTGGAGATGTTCAAAAATAAAAATTAGAAAAATAGAAAACTGAAATTCACGAAATCGAGAATTGAGAAGAATCATTATCCAAAACATGTTTAAATCGATTTTAGATGACAAAAAATGATATTTAGATCAAAATCAGAAATTTGGGTATTAGAGGGTTAAGGAATCCTTGAAATTCATTCCAAAATCTAGTCAAAGTTTTCCATTTTACCTATTTTTTCTAAGAAATTCCTTAGCAATAGATATCTCCAGAAATTGATTCAGAGAATCCGTGTAGAATTCCCTCACTTCAGTTTTTTTAAACATTTGAAATTTGTTTAATAGATTTTTCAAGACAATTCTTTAAATAATCCACTCGTAATTCCCTTTGGGAAAACTCCAGTGATTCCTCCAGTAGTCTTTAAAAGGATTCCGGTAATTTATTAAAAATTTCTTCCCGGAATTTCTCGTGAAATTCCTGCAGAAAATTCTTCAAAGAATTCTCCAAGAATGCCTTCATAACTTAAGGGTGTCCACGATGAAATTGCCACACAGAAAATATTGTATAACTTTTGATTGCGTTCCCCAAAATAGCTAATTTTTTGACCATGAATAGTATATTGTATATTATGTGTAGCTAATACCATAAAATTTTCATTAAAATCGGTTGAGTATTGGCGCAGATATTGTCGATATCATAAAATGAGATTTCCGAAAATGTTGGCACCCATTTCAAAAAATTGCTTAGGCTATAACTTTTTTGTTACCTCACCAAAACGTTTGAAAATTTCATTCGATATTCTTAACATAGTATCAATTTAGTGGTAAAAATTTAATCGAAATCGGTTCAGTACTTTTTCTAGTAAATATCCAAAGCTCAAATCGCTTCAAGGTAAATTTTAGACCATTTTATATAAACTTTTTGACCATTTTTAGTTCCGCGTGCACTATTTTGACTGTAGAACTGGTAACACTGTCCCAATTTTTATAAAACTTTGACAGTGTAAAATTGTTGTGTTAAACTGTTTACAGTGAAAATTTCAGCCATTTTTGTTGAGTACTTTCAAAGTAAGATCAGTTTGAATTTCATTATACCAAAAACCACATATGCTTATTGTGACATAGTGCGACATATATGGCTATAACTTTTTAACGGTATGATCAAATTGAATGAAATTTTGACAAATTACTTCTACATACACACTTAACGTACATAAAAATTTTTGGCACCAGAGTTGAAACTGAAAAAAAGTGGTATTTTCCGAAATGTTTGTTTACACAAGATTCTCAAGTGGTAATTGCCAATACTCAACCGATTTTAATGAAAATTGTATGGTATTAGCTACACATAATATACTATTCATGGTCGAAAAATAGCTATTTTGGCGAACGCAATCAAAAGTTATACAATATTTTCAATTTCATCGTGGACACCCTTTAGCACCTTAAGTATTTTTGGGTATTTCTTCATGCGTTTTTTGGGAAATACATCCATAAATCACTTCAGAAAAATCTCCAGGAATTCCTTCGAAGATTCCCCCAGAATTTTTATCTGGGATTCCTCCCAAAATTTATTTGGTAATTCTATCATGCTTTTTCAGGAATATCTCCAGGAATTTCCCTTGGAGAATCATCGATAAGTTCTTTCAGAAAATCCGCCAGATTTTTTTATACGTTTTCCAATTTTTTAAATTTATTCCTCTTGGAATTCAAAGACTCTAAGAAGTTCCGTTTTACGATTCTGCGGTAAAATACCTGCAAGAAAGTCTGTAGGAATTCATCAAAAACTCATGGAAGAGTTATGAGAAAAAAAATCTTTCGAAATTCCGGGATAAATTTTTGAAAACTTTTGAACGGGAATAATGATTGAGGCAATTTCTTGAGACATTCAATGGAGAGCTCCTAAAAAAAAGTACGAAAACAATCCAACAGTACAGGCCCGTGCACAGAAGTGGCGGGGTTTTTCCCAATTTTGGCAAAAGGCGGAGGGGCGCCTGGTGTATGAAGCGTCGGTAATGGGAGGGGTTTAACCCATTAAAGCCCGAATTATGCCAGAATCACAGTAGATGTCTGATTTTTCTGGAGTACCTCAACCACATAAAAGAAAGTTATTGTAGTCATTTAAACGGAAATGATCGGTAAAATTTTCGTTTTAATACACAGTGGGGCACATGCACGTGAAACGTTGAAAACATATTTTTCTATTTTTTTGCGCAGCTATCTTATTTCTATGAGCTTTGTAGATATATTTTAGATGACTGATCATGATGCAAGGAATAGTTGATATTCTCCTAGTAAAAAAAAAACAGAGTTTGAAATGTTCCAGAAAGGGTTTACATTAGTAATAACTTAAAAAATCTACTATTAGTTTATCAATGGATAGTTTTCAACAGTTTTTAGGCATTCCAATATGCATCATTCTAATAATTTCTATACAAAATAAGTTGCTATTCGGCATTCTTGTAGTATATCCAGCCCACCGTATCCTTTTGACCTTGGCAACTGCAGAGCGTAGCGAGCACGTGGCTCACCCTCTTCCACCACACACCGTTATCTTGTACAGCGACAAAGATTATCCTTAGCACTCATTATTCGTAAACTCCAAATTTTTGCAAGTGTTCTTTGAGCTTGGCTTAAGTTCCATTTTTTAAAGGACCACCTTATTAGAAACCTTAGTAGAAACGATTTCCGCTGATGATGCGTGGTCGTATTTCATGGCTCACGTATTTTACAGCTGTGGTTATATGGACCAGAGGCCTTTATGTAGTTCTGTTCTCGAGATACACTAGTTTAAATTTTCTATGTATTGCGGCGAAAATCAGCCATTTTACCCTTGCGCAAACAGTAAGAGTAGTCATATGCTTTTAGCTTTACTGTAGGTGATACAAATAAAACGAGTAGGAAGTAGCGATAGTATCAAGTGCGTTGATTACTAAGTTTGTTAGAATTTACAATAAAAGGAATTATAGAATACATTCTATAAAGGAATTATAGAATATAGAAACTAGATCTGGGTTGAACCGAAGCCGATAATTAGTGTTGTCAAGTGGCTGAAGAATTGTAAGTGTTTTAAAATAAAAAATTAACAATAAAATTAAACAAACCTTTCTAGTTTTAGCTGATTCAAGCAACCACCAGTGTGCTCCATCTGCTAAAAGAACTCCAGTAAAATACTTATTGTAATAGCCTGACGGGCTAACCTGAAACCAACCAGTTCATCATAGGATAACAACTTTCCTGAACGAGCACGAAAAAGAGAGGAGAATGGAAAATGGTGCAACATTTGTCATTATCCACGGCATTAGAAAAACTTACTCTTCTGTGAATAGACCCTTGAGCAATCAAGTCTTCTGGTCTCTAACCAAATTTCTGGGCGGTAATTGATCAAACTACGTTAAATTTATCCATATCCAGCTATTTTGCATGAAGCCGACCAATCAGTAGATCGGCTCCAGAGGCACGTTCGATCCAAACGAATGCCTTTGAGATGAGAGTCACAATGAACCCGAGTAAAGATAACAAATTGATAGCACATAGCACGTTATCGAAAATTACGTAATCATTGAGTTCAAGCTGATAACTAATTATACTGTACTATATTTTGTTCAATATTATATTTAGTTATCAATATGAAATAAGAGAGCTGTTTGATACCTAGCTGGTTTTATTATCAATCAGTAGCCATGCAGTTCTATTTTATCGTAAAAACTACTTGACCACCATAAGTTCAGAATATTAAGAGCCCATTATCATTCACTAACAGATAGCTCTTGATGTCCTGATCGACCTTGTCGAAGTCAAAATTTTTCTATGTACTCGGATTCTCGAGAAACAGACGTTCAGAATTTTCAGAGCTCACTTGCGCAACGCAGAACCAACTATCCGTTAGCCCTTGATGTAGTGATCAAATTTGCTGAAGACGAAATATTTCTATGAAGCTTGATTTTCGAGATTCAGCAGCTATGAATTTCTAACACTCACTAGCGCTACCTAGCGGATAAACCTTTAATAAACTAGCTCACTATCGGAGAGCTTGTGATGTTCTTATCGACCTTACCGAAGACGAAATTTTTCTATGTAGTCTGATTTTCGAGATATAGAAGTTCAGAACTTTTAGGGCTCACTAGTACATCCTAGCAGATTTGCCTTGAACCAATTAGTGCACTATCGGGTAGCTCTTGATGTCTTGATCGAACTTGCCGAAGATGAAATTCTTCTAAGTAGTCTAATTCTCGCGAAACAGAATTCTGGAATTTTTAGGGCTCACTAACGCCACTTAGCCACTTAGCCACTTAGAATTTCTATGACTTAGAAGCGCCACCTAACGGATTCTCGAGATACAGAGTTTTTTTAGGACTCTCTAGCGCCACCTTAGAGATGAACCTAGAAACAACTAGTTCACTATCGGATATCTATTGATGTCCTGATCAATCTTGCCGAAGACGGAATTCTTCTATGTGGTCGGATTCTAGAGATACAGAGGTTTGATTTTTTGGGACTCACTAGCTCCACCTAACGGATAAACTTAGAACCAACTAGTTCATTATCGGATAGCTATTGATGTCCTGGTCAACCTTGCCGAAGACGAAATTATTCTATTTAGTCGGATTCTTGAGATACAGAGGTTTAATTTTTTTAGGACTCACTAACGCCACCTTACGGATGAACCTAGAACCAACTAGTTTACTAGCGGATAGCTGTTGATGTCCTGATCAATCTTGCCGAAGATGGAGTTCTTCGATGTAGTCGGATTCTCGAGATATTTATTTTTGTAGGACTCACTAGCGCCACCTAACGGATAATCCTAGAACCAACTACTTCACTATCGGATAGCTCTTGATGTCCTGATCAACATTGCCGAAGACGGAATTCCTCTATGTAGTCGGATTCTCGAGATACAGAGGTTTAAATTGTTTAGGATTCACTAGCGCCTCCTAACGGATAAATCTAGAACCAACTAGTTCACTATCGGATAGCTCTTGATGTCCTGATCAACTTTGCTGAAGACAAAAATGTTCTATGTAATTGGATTTTCAAGGTACGAGCGCGACGACATTGGCAATGGCTGTTGACGAAACATCTATCAAAGCACAATGTTTCATGATCACTAGCGCCACCTACTGGAGCGAATACGTACTAAATAAATCGCTATCGGAGAGTCCTTGATCTCCTCAACAACTTTGCTGAAGACACCAGTCTTCCAAAATGCTTCATTTCTCCGCAGTTATCGCAATAGTTACTGATCTATAAATAGATCACTGGGCGTTCGAGGCATCTGATCTATAAATAGATCACTGGGCGGAAATGTGTTGAGAAATACTCAGTCCAATATTTAGAGGATTTCTTGGTAAGATTTATTTGAAATCTTGAAGATAACAGTGGAGTAGCTAAAGAAGAAACTCGTGGAGCGATGTCTTGAAAATCAGGGAAAATTCACTCTTGAAAGGGAGTTCATCCCAAATATGTTTTGGATGAATGTATGAAGCAATGTCTAAAAAATAGTGTTCTATCAACAGCAAAGGACATAGAGTTTTCAGATATCTGTTAGTAAAAATTCTGGTTATTTGTGTAGAAATGGCCAAATAAGCGCTTTACTGTACTTTTTTCTTCACGTCATCCTTCAGGTCATAATTCTACACTTGAAATGATCTTCAAGTAATCAACCAAAATTGAACGCTTAAAGACATTTTTTTAATAAAAACTTTAGAAATTTTGGAAAAATGCTGTGCAGAATAAATAAGTTCCGGCAGGAATCGATACAGGGCTTCATCGAATTTCTTGCAAGTAATCCGTTGTAAATTCGATATCAATCACGAATGAATTTCATCAGAAACCAGTTTTTGACTTCGTAAAGGTTTGGCAAAGATTTTTTTTTTCTAAAAATTTGCTAAAAATTACAAGACAGTGTCCAACGTGCGAAAAATATAAGAATTTATGTCGAAAAACAAGGAATTAGTTTTTGTGACAAACTTAAAATTAAATCTTTAAAATATTTGAACAAGTTCATCATGTGGAAATTTGTTCCCCAAAACTTCACCGCAAGACAAAAGGTCTGAAAATCCCAGGTCTGGTGTGTTTCTGAGAAATTATTTCAGAAAATAATTCTCGTGAAAGTTCTGAAAATAATACCTGGAGTAATTCCTAGAAAAATCCGAGAAGAAATTAAACGTCGATAATACGGTTCAAGGTATTTAACAAAGGATAAGCGTCCTTTTAGATCATAAGCATATTTGCATTTTTCGTAGACGGATATGTATTCCCATCCATTTGTACAATCAAAAAGAGCGAAAATCAAAGCACGTCCTACATTCCGTTATCATAAAATCGAAACAAAACGATAAAAGAATCGATTTCGATATAACATACGACCATCCCTTCTCCCCAAAACCAATCATTCAATCAGTGTCGTAATAAATGACCGTTTTTCGATCAGGGATTTTCAAGTTTTTCTCACAAAAAAGAGCCCGGTTCTTATCCAAAGGAAATGATTGAACCAAATCGAAAAAAACTCGACCAAACGGCTTCATAATCGTCAAACGATTTAGCCCCAGCAGCTGCCACCTTCGACCCTTTTCCAATCCTCTTTCGCTTCCTTCCGTCGACTAATCGACGACGGGAGGGACGGTCACTTCCCCCTCCCAGGGAACCAACAACCCAATCAGCAGGTAATCGCTCCCGGTATAACTTACTAAAACTTAGCCATGAGGAAATCGCCACACGTGCGACCGTCTAAAGTCCTTCGTTTCCGCCGGGAATCCCGCATGGCACGTCGTGTGTTTTAAAGATCCAGTCTCCGAAAAAAAAAACATAAATCGATTCTCGAGAAAGGATAATATCCGGCACCCTTAAAACCGTATTCAGGTATCGTTTTTTTTCTACTCCTGCTCCACACATGTGCGCAATCATCCTAAGCTTTATTTTGACGGAGGAAACTAAGCAAAAAACGTCTTCTCATCCACATAAAACTGATACTGTCACAGGAACAGCAGCCCACCCGTTGTTGTTCGTTGGTAGCAGCTGGTAGCTTCAAGACACAAACCGAAAGCGTCGTGTCCTACGATCCTGCTTCACGGCGGGTGGGAGGCCAAACGACTGAGACTGAGATGTGTGACCGGAATTTTTATAGGGCTCATTTGGAGAGACGAAATCGAAGAAAATCCCTGGAACGTGCCGTGAGTGTCGGAAGAGTGAAGGCTTGGTGGGTGTTTCACTTTGACGCACATGTGACATTTTCTAGTGGGCGGGCGATGGGTTCCAAAGGGAAAATAGGGGGCCTAAATATATTGATTTTCTTCCTTTTCAGGATGCTGTTTAGGATAAATGACGAATTTCAGACCAACTATACAACTGTTGTTTTTTTTTATCAAAACTAATCCAGACTACCATTTGAAATGGACTAACCCGATTTAAGGAACCAGAGTGAAGCATTCATATGAACGTTCTTTTTCCTGCTATATCACAGTTCACCCATATCTGTTCGAACTGTTCAGAGCACTGATGATGGCGCGTGTCATCTTTTACGACATGACTCGAGCATCGTGAAAACACTGTCAGCAGCGAATATCCATTTGCCCTACTTCGCAAGTTCCCAGTCCAGTTAGGTCAAAAGTGAAAACTCAGCCAGCCAGTGATAAAATGAGGACGCACTGGGTTCGTCGTCGTCAGCTGAATGATGATAGACGGACAGCACCAGTACACCCGACCCTCCAAAAATTAACATTTTTGTCACATGCAGTGCCACATTCGCCAACAACGTTAACCCTATCGCCACCGGGCTGCAGTTACCGGTTGAATGGTTCCGTTGGAACGATTCGGTCCGAATGACGACAGTGTTGCTGCTAGGTCAGCGGGAAAATGTACATTTCCGGTCGAGTTTTCCATTCTTTCGGAACACAAACACCGTTCCGTATGTATTGAATTTGGGGCGGTGAGCATTTCAGCACCCCTTGTTTGACTGTTTCAACTAAATTGACTAATGGACGACGGTGACAATGCCAATGCAACCCGCATGTTGTGGCCACTGTAGAAGAGTTAATTTACATTTTGTAACACCTTTGTAAAGTATAATGTCTGAGAGCAATCGATGGTGAAACTGTGCAAACAATGAGTATAATTATTTGGTGTTGGTGGTTCGATGCTCAATTTAGTTTTGAATCAAAATATGCATACTTTAACCCTCCTAGGATGTTAGGAATGACGCACCACACTTGCGTAGTGCACTCCAAGCGTGCCTGTATGGATCATATTGACCCCAACATCTTACTATGGTTAATGCCTTAAACATGATTGCAAATCCCAGCTGGAACAAAGCCTGCTTTCCAGCTTGGGGCTCTGTCACGGTCGCCATGTACTCTGAAACCTCTTTTAATACTAAAAACAAAGTTCGATTTTTTTAATCACAATCCAGGTGTATTTAGTAGGATTCAGAGATCCATGGTCGTACTTGTAAACCTCTTGATGATGCTTGAAACCTTTTGAGACGACCCCCCGAAACCCTCACAAATGTTCCCTGGGCCCCCCTGAATCCTCCTGAGACCCCTTGAAATATTCTGAATCACACTGAAACTCTTTGAGACCACTGAGGCGCCCCTAAAACGCACAAAAGCATTTCTAAAACTCTTACTTTTAAAATCACCTGCAACTGCTTGAAATGCCTTTGAGCCCTGAAACGTTTTTGAAACTCTCTGGAAACACTAACGACCCTTTAAATGCCTCTCTGGATACCCCCTTGAAACTTGAAAAATTGGCAATAAAATAAAATTCAGATAAAATAAATAATTAAAAAAAAAACGTAAACGTCCCTGAAATTCCCTAAAACGCTTCTGGAATTTCTTCCCTTAAAACCCATGAAACCTCTAGAAATGCTCCTTAACCTTCCTGAAATCACCTGGAATGCACCCTGAAACTCTTCTGTAAACTCCCTAAATGACCTTAACGTCTCTGAAAAGCTCTGAAACACTCTAAAACATCCCTAAAACTCCCCTGAAATCCCCAGAAACTTCCTCAAACGCTGCTGAAACCCCTTTTTTACTCCATAACATCTCTGTTATCATTTAAAGCCTTTAAAAACCCTTTGAAATCCCCTAGAACTCCTTGAGCTTCCTGAAACGTTGACTCTTAAACGCTCATGAAAGTCCCTGGAAACCGCATTGAAACACTCTGAATCCCCCTGAAAGCCCTCCCTGAGACTCCCAATCGCTTCCTCTTAGTTCGTCCATTTGTCCTTATCTCTCTAACCCAACGTAAACCTACACCAGACAGAAACATTTCGCTATTTTTCGGACAGTTTACCCCGTTTGCAAGGAAAGCTGCGGTTTTGAACGTTTCTGTGATGCTTTTTTTTTTCTTTCTGGCAGCAACATGGTAACGCATTTATGTCTAGTGAAGATGTGGGGTTGGATCTTCCTCAGCAAAAGGAGGAATTGCTCTCCCCCTTACCGTCTCCCAAAGCTATCGTCATTTTTACATTATCTGACGCACAAAAATAAACCTGAATTTCTGTCCCTCTTTTTAAACAGAGCATAGAAAAAGTAGCATAAACTAAATCTTTATAGAAAAAGCCTGCAGAGATTTTTCGTTGTATTTTTCCCTGAAAAAAAGCAAACTTAAACAATACAATTTAGATTCCTCAAGGAGTTTCCTTCAGTTTTTTTTTTCAAAAATTGCTAACTGCATTCCTTCAGGAATACGTTCTAAAATTCCCCCTTGGATTTTTCCTATGATTCCTCCAGTAATTCCTTCCGCGATTTACACAAAACATTTCTTCTATGACTCCTCCAGGAGTATTAACTGGGATTCCTTAGAGAGCTCGGTTTGTTTAGGATTCCTTCAGATGTTTTTTTTTTTGAGTTACTTCTGAGATTCTTAAGTTAGTTTAATCTGGGTTCACCCCAGGAGTTTTTCTCGTGATTGCTCCAGGAACTCCTTCCGGGATTCTTCCAGGAATTGTTTCTGAGATTCTCACAGAAGTTCTTCCTAGGATTCTCCAGGTTCATCACGTGGTTTCTCCAGAAATTTATTTCAGGATTTCTCTTTCTTCTTCTGAGATTTCGTTGGAACTTCATTAAGAATTTTTGCAGAAGTTCTCTGTGATTCTTTTTCATGACTTTGTTCTCTGTTTCCTTAAGTGATTTCACCTTGAGGATTCCTCCAAGAATATATTCCGGATTTTTTGTAGAAACTTTTTCGTTGATATCTCTAGTAATTTCTTCCAGGATTTCTTCATTAATTCTTTCCAAGACTCATTCCGGAATAGCTTCTGAGTATCCTTCAGAAGCTCATTTTGAGATTTATTTATTTATTTATTGTTTAGTTATTCAACGGATCATTTGAGATCTAATTGAATCTTAATCTATGGGTTATACAAGCAAGAAAAACTGACACATTTCCAATGTAATATAAAAATTCAGAATTACGTTACATACATCTGACTAACAGCAACAAAACAAATCAGCGATTATTTAAGGTTCTAACGGTGCCGTGGTTCCCATGCGCTGGACTTCTCCTGGAACTGTCGAAAGCATATTCCTTCTGGCCAAGTTGACGAACATATTGCGCGATCTCGGAGTGAAACATCGATCCCAACTTTGAAAGATATGCATGGCAGTAGCGACGTATCCTTCCAATCTGGGACCAATTTCTTCACCACTAAATCATCATCGATGCCAAGAGACTCAGTTACCATAACCCGAATTTCGTCTTCGGTGACATCATTCTTGATTCGCGTAAAGAAGAGCCAAAATTTTCCATCCGCGTTTTTTACATGTTGAGTTATATTCCTCCGAGCTTCCACTTTGCGGCAGCCATGGATAAGCTTGTACGGTGAAGAAGGCGAAGAATGCGCTATCGGTTGATCAACGGCAGATAAACTGGATTCACAAAAGCGAGAGTTGGAGAGCTGGGAGAGCTCAGCTAGAGTTTTGTTGATATTCTCAATTTGTTGTTTCATTTCGACGATGTCGTCACTCACGTTGTTTGAAGCCGAGCGGTTCTCATTACGAGAAGAATCTTCAGAAGAATGTTGTTGTTTGGTACGTTTTTCGAACTCACTTTTCATCTCATTACTATAACGAATATCTCGTAAGAAACTGCTGCATTCTGCACAAATCCAGTAAATGTGAGGATTCACTAAACAGCATTTCTTTTCATCAATCGACAGCTCAACACATTTGGCATGATAAGTGTTGGCACAAAACCCTTCACATACGATGACTACTTCTCCAACAGTGGCAGCCGAGCAGCTCTTGCAGACCATGATTTAAATGCGATGGTAGTTGAGTATCGATAAACAGTTAATTATTTGTACAGGAGGCTTCAATACATGTGAAGCAGTTTAATAACAGCGGCGTTAGTTCGATTTACAGTACAATATTCGACATCCAATTTATCATATTTTTGCGATGAAACTATGAAATCAACATCGGAAATGGAAACTTCATGTACTTATAAGCGGCGTCAACACAGTACATACAATTAAATCGGTGCGAGCACAGAAGGATTAGCAGAAGTTCGTTTATAATTTACGGAATAAACATTACACGCACCGTACACACACACATGTGTGATTCCTTTAGAAACCCCTTATGGAATTCCTTCTGGATTTTTTGTGATGATTCCTTCGATTCTTCTAAATGTTTCCATTTTTTCTGAGACTCCCAGAAGGAATTCATGAAGAAATGCTACTCTAGAAGAAAATATCGGATGAGACACAGAAGAAACTACTGGAGCATTTCCCCAGAAAACTGCTGAAGGAATTGATTAAAAAACTAAATATGTTGAGGTCGGGAAAATGTTTTTTTTTTTCATTATTTTATCTTAAATAGGCTGACCAGATAGTAACAAGATAAAAACGGGACATATGAGCATAAAAAACGGGACATACAAAATGTATAAGACTGAGATTATAAATTGTTTCATATATAGACACATTACTCTGAAAAAGCTGTTATTCAGCTGTCAATGTTACATGAGAAGGATTCTAGAAGTTTGCAAACAAAGAAAAGACGAAGAAATTGAATGTTTTTTCCGCAGTATTAAAAAATGATGTTCAACAAACTTCTAAGAAATTTAATTTTAAAGACAATTGAAGACAGTAAGATTGATAACCGGTTAGAAAATAAGATTTAGGTATCTTAGTTAGAGTCCAAATCACATTTTATTCATCGCCTCTTAATTCTATTATTTTTGACTAAAACTTGGAGAAGCTATTTTTATTTGATTTAAAACCATAAGAGCACACAAATCTGAATAACTTTCGATATTTAAGTCGCACCCATAATTATCATAATAATATGTCTCAAAGCTATAATATTTCATTGTTTCATTTTTTTACAGTTGGGGGTTTTCGACGTATCTTTTCGACGTATCAGTCTTCTCGTAAAAATCAAAAACTACGGTTTGATTTCTTTCTCCAACGTTTCGATCCTTATAAGATCTTTATCAAAGATCCTAAGAGTATAACAGTCGTGATTAAAGCAATCAATTGAAGAATGACTAAAAATGCTAAAAAAAAACTGTATGTTTACTTTTGAATGTAATTCTTTTATGATAGTCGTAGTTTGATCCATTTTTGTATTTTCTTTATATTTATTGGTAACTATTTTAGGTGACATGTATGGGAATCTTTCAACAAATATTTTCACTTTTCGTATTTTAAGTCTGAAATCCCTTATCATATAAAAAATGTTGATGTCGTCAAAGCTTCCGATATATCACATTATTGGAATGATTATTTTGTTTAACTTGAACTCCTTCCTGCATGACAAACTACATTTTAAACTAGTTGGGAATTTGAATAAAAGCACGAAAAACCTATTGAACTGTGAATTTTGTAAGCTCGTAGGTAAAATTTCTGATTCTTTGAATCATTAATATTTGACTTAACATTTTATCAGGAATATCTATTTCATTAAAAAGAGTTAAACTAAACTTTTTTGTTAACACTAAGATTCTCGTTTTCCGAAAAATACGGGACATTTTGACATTTTTCCACAATACAACGGGACAACACTAAAAGGTCATAAAAACGGTACTGTCCCGTTGAATACGGGACGTATGGTCAGCCTAAAAAGTATGGGTCCATAAGAATGCTGTGTCAACTTTTCATTGAGTTCCAAGCGGTAGAAGCAAATTTATAGCGTTTTGCGTCTTGCTCTCTTACTGGCGCGTAATGTAAAATTGTTTTTACCCTTCTTACACCCATAAGATGGGTATGAATAGCGTTCGAAAAACCGAATTTCGATTCGAAGCCCGGAGGTCCCAATTAACTCAGTTCAACGAACTGAGCAAATGTCTGTTAATGTGTGTGAATGTGCGCTACAAAGAAAAGTCACTCACGTTTCTCAGTCGTCTGGCAACCGATTTACCGAATTGAGTTTTCTTGGCAGCAAATGAAAGCTTCTACATCCTAGCAGAACTTTCTTGAATTTAATTTCGATTGGACATTTGATTATCAATGTATGTAATGTGTAATGGACGTGATATCAATGGAGAGGTCTTCCAAGTTCAAGTAATGAACCCAAATTGAATTTTATTGAAATCAAACTTGGTCTAGGTAGCTTAACTCTACACAACATGTTCTAAGGGGCGGTGCTTAACAGATTATGTTAAAAATAGTTTAAAAGATAGTCAAAAAATCACACATGTCTGAAGTTGGTATTGGTGACGATGGTACCACAAGAAGTAAACAAGAAATGTTATTGCAACAATCATTGCACGAATTTGGGTCTCGCATTCTAGGCCACCCGGAAAAGAAACATGTGGTTACAATTATTTGAGTGTGTCATTTTTGGGACACCAAGTGCGGAAGGCACTTGTTGTTTATGGCACAACACAGATCTGCATGAAATTTGAGATGATTGCATGTTCGACTTTTAGTTAATAGGAAAAAGGTCAAGAGATATTATATTACACCAAGATATCTTTCGATGAGCACCTAAGAGAAATGCAAAATAACTTTTTGAAAGATTTTTGACAAAGTATATCATAATAAACTCATCAGTCGTGCGTCAACCGATTTGGGTTTGCGAACCAAATCAAAGCTACAGCATCGTAGTTAAAACTTTTGAAAACTATTTTATAATAATAATTTTATTAAGTGTAACACGGGTTCTGTTCACTATAGCTGGATCAAATTTTTTCTTCAAAAACTTTGTTGTGGTGGCTACGATTGCGGAAACAATTATCAATCGATTACAACCTTTTTTTTAAGCGTTCGTTATTTATACGTCGTGTTTAAAAAAAAAACATAATTTTAGTTAAAGTTATCATGTCAGTGTAATGAATTTATTCATTGACTTGTTGTGGTTG
The DNA here is from genome assembly GCF_035046485.1 of Aedes albopictus. NCBI lineage: Eukaryota > Metazoa > Arthropoda > Insecta > Diptera > Culicidae > Aedes > Aedes albopictus. Next base: position 117,261,753 of record NC_085137.1, read on the forward strand.
AAACGAGTGTTTTTTATTCTTCCCGTTTGCAAAATTAAACCTTTGCGTAAAGTGAAAATTGGAAAAAAATTGTAATATACTTTTACAAGAATTCTAACTTTTCCTTATTTTCACACACTTCAATATACAGGGGATAGACAAAATGATCGGGACAAGCAAAATTTTCGCTTTTGAAAAAATATTCAACTAGCTGTAACTTTTCCAAAAGTGCATCGAATATTCTCTAATTTTCACTGTATGTTGATCAACTAGTTGAGTATCAGTAATGATCAAAATTTGGAAAGATCGGACTATTTTGCACGAAGTTTTAAAGATTCTAGTAAAAGGTATAATTACCCGATAGCTCACTTTCAGCTGTTATATCTCCGAATTCAATATACCGAATGCAATGAATATTTAACCATTTATGACTTATATAATGTGCTCTGAAAAACGTTTTAGTTAACTTAAAATTATTAACTAGAAACAAATTTCTAGTGATTTAATTTATTTTATGATGGTTTTCTAGTAAATTGGTCTGTTTTTGATAAACATCCCATTACTTTTGCAGTTAATTGTCGGCTATGTTGTAACTTTCCTTTAAAATATATGTATATACAAGTTTATTACAGTTAATTTAAATGAACTATAAAAAGCTTCTTGAATTTTGGAACGATGTTGAAGTTTGGGATGAATTAGTAATATAATCGTTATAATTTCCTGTCGCATTAAGAATATTAAGATAAGACAAAAGTTTTTCAAAGCTCATTTTGTAAGTCATAAATGGTCAAAATTCCATTGCATTCGGTTTTTGAATCCAGAGATATAACAGCTCGAAGTGAGCCATCGGAAAATTTTACCTTTTTCAAGATTTTCATAACTTTGTGCGAAGTAGCCAGATCTTTTCTAAATTTTGAACACTGATGCAAAATTAGTTGATCAAGTTACAGTGATAATTAAGGAATATTTGATGCATTTCAAATTGTAATTTTTTTGAAAAATGAAAATTTTGCCTGTCCAGATCATTTTGTTTAATCCCAAGAAATTTCTCCAAAGTATCCTACTGAAAATTTTCCAGAGCTTCCTTTCTTCAGCTGTAAAGGTTCCTACAGAATTTCTAAAATGATTGTTTCAGAAATTCCAGAAGCAATTCTTACAGAAAATCTTTAACGAATTCCAATTAAATCTTCAAAGTAAACTTTCAGGATTTCATTTATCTATCTAAAAATTCAGTTATTTCTCAAAAAAAAAAAATAAATCGAAGGATCGTAGTGTGCTTTGCCAACGAAAGGATGCAAATTTTTGCCTGTTACGAATTTCCTCGTGGAGTTTTTATTCAATTCTACCGTGTTGGTCTTTACCTGGTCTTGACCGAAATCAAAAAGTGTTTTTTTTCGGTGAAAGTGTCTACCGCCCGCTAGCCCGTGAACATTTGACGACGTCTCCTGAAACCCATCGACCGCCGGACCGTGAGAAGCACCCCAGTGTCGGACGACACGCAGTGTCCATATGGACCGTTATTCTACCGAACCGCTACGGCCTGAAGGCCGCGCCACGCCTAGGCCTATTGTTGGCCATCTCACCAAACTCCTGGGTCTACTCTGGACGAAGACAGATCGTGCCCCACCTGGACCGCGGGGACGCTATTCAGCCAAACCACTATGGCCTGCCGACCTCGTCGCATTTTGGCCTTTCGTTGGACATTTCGCAAAAGTGCCGGATGGACTCCGCACCATGATCGATTGGCCTTACCCGGCCTGTAAAGAAGGTTTCCGCTTCATCGGCGCTCTCCGGCTACCTTCGTGGAACCTAAGGACGACCCTACTCGTGTCGGCTCGCTAGACAGTCTGGGACACAGTAGAACCCGCACCCTTGTGAATCCTTGACCATTACCTAACTAAAATCCCAACTTGTTTCTATTTGCGAGGGCGTCGGTGAGTCGCTGGCCTCTCGTTAAACAGATATCCCTTCCCTACTATCCCTTCCCATCCTAATCACGAAGATAACGCAACTGGTAGGGTAATTACGGTAGGCAAAGTTGTTTTTCTTTTCGTTTCAGAGAGCGAGCAATGGCGTTTAAGCCTAGGCTTGTTAGCCGGGACACATGGCCAAATGTCTGTGCCCCATCCCGGAAGCGAAAGGCCAATGGAGTGACAAAATCTTTTAGCTATGTCACTTCCAACATCGGTGATGTACTGAAACACTTACACTCATACCAACACATCTACATGATCTACTCAAATACACTTACACAATCTGAATTTTGCCGCATCACTCGCTTATACCTATGGGGGCGCCGGTGAGTCGCTGGCCTTTCATAAAGTAGGTGTCATATCATCACATCCTTCCCTATCCTCGTAACGGAGAAGATGGGCGTGGCCAGCAATGGAAGTTTTTATGTCTTTTTTACTTCAACCTCTGATTGGTAAGCTGTTCCTTCCCAAACAGCATTCCATAAGCAATTAGAATATGAGTATTAAAGTTTTAACATGACAACTTTCAGTATGCAATCTACGAATTACTCCGTTACCACGTAACGCAACGCAACGCAACGCAACGCAAAAAAAAAATAAATCTTTAGAAATTTTCTGCATGAAATTCCTCGAGAGTGTCATTCTATCCAGAGATTTCTTCCAAAACTTTCTCTGTAAGTTTTTTTTTTAAATTCCGTCAATGATTTTTTTAAGATATCTCTTCAAGGAATTCATTTGGAAGATCATTCGAGGACTTATTCAGAAATTACTCATTCTGGCAGAAAATCCAGGGATTCTTTAAGAAATTCCTCAAGAAGAGATTTCTCCAACAATGTTTCCCTTTTCTTTAGAAATTCTTCCATGCTTTCCTTCTGAAATTGCTCCAAGGATGTCCTTAGAAAATCTTCCAGGGATTTTTTTTCGGAAAAACTTCCACGGATTCTTTAATAAATTACTTCAGGAGTCTCTGTATAAAATCTGCCAAGGTTTTTACAAAAAAATATTCTTGCAAAAATAACTCAAGCGGTTCCTTTATAAACGAAATTCCTACAGGTATCTCATTACTGACATTGTTTCAAGAACTTTTATTGAAAGTTCCCATAGGGATGTCCTCAAAAATTTCTTCAGGATTTCCTTCCAAAATCCCAGCAGATCAGTCTTCACAGATTTTTTTTCAGAAATTTCTTTAGAAATGTTCAAACGACTATACCTTTACTAATTTTCCAATATAATTGTTTGTATTTTTTAAAGAGTTTTGTATAGGAGTTTAGTAAAGATTCTTTCAAAAACACGTGCTCGTGTTTCTCCAGGAATCCCTTCAGAAAAACCCCTGATACCTTCATCATCATATTGGCGTATCAACAATGATAGAATTCTCTTCATGAATTTTCTCTGCGAACTATTCCAAGAATTATGAGTGTTTGAATGATCTCTCAGTAAACTCCGGTGATGGACAATGCGGGCTTACCCAACGCCAATCACCTATGTATAAAAACAAGATTGACCGAAAATGATTTACCGGCCAAGTTATTAACGTAAGAAAAAATCGATTAAAAGAAATCGATTATTGTAGAAACGCTTGTAATGATACTAAACGCGAGAAATTCATTTCATGCAGCTCTCTATGTTCCCCTTCTGCGCTCCAGCAAGCTCGAGGGTGGTCGAAACCCACCACACCGTAGTAAGTATCGAAATGATAAATGTTGATACCATTAGTGAATTATTAAACAATTAATTTATAACCCTTGCTCATTTACCGTTCACGGATCCAGGCTCGCTTACTGTTTTCATGACAGACGACGATACGGATACGGATGGATGGCACTCTCCGAAAAGGGGTGTGTTTATTGTGTGGGTGGACACTCTGAGGTGTTTCCGCTGGTACAGAATTGGTTGGTAGGCGCATGAAACACAGTATCCTATACAGACAATATTCGACAGAACACCGTTGTAGTTAGCCTGTCTCATCACGACAGAGGCAACCCCCTCTAGCAGAAACTGTCTAGACGCGATATGATATCGCTGGGAAACCGGTTAAATCTGTGCGTTTTGGAATGTAGATACAAACTCGAAAAAATGGCGAATTGTTGTATAATAATAGGATGCGCATACAATAAGACAACATTGGCAACATCGTTTCAATTATTTTTAAATTTTTAACAAGCTCAGTTTGTAGTCGGTTCAGAATCTTTTATGAATGGAGTTTTTCTTGATTTTCGTGAGCAAAAAGTATTTCCGTATCTGTGACACAACATACGAATGGAAAAATTGTAAATTGGTTAAGAAAGCTCTCAGCTAAGAAAAATAATCGAAGTGTCAGGAGTGTGAAATGACACACTGTAGAAGAAGCAGTACCTGTCTAGAACGTTCCACGCTTCATCAGTCCGAGTTCGCTCGGTACACCCTGCCTGACTGGGATCACAACGCAACCGAGTAAGGTACAAACTTCGTTAGCTCTCCGCGTGTTTGCACTCATTCGAAGTGAAGTTCAACTTTTGTCGATTCGGATCCCGAGCGACGGGAGCGACCACTGACCGCTCGACCGACCGGACGGATTGGACGGTTCACTTCCGGCGCTGGTTTTCCGCGCGGTTCAGTTGATGTTTAATTAAATGGAATTAATTCGTACTCGTGTTTTCGGCGGTGGTTTTCCAACTCCAGGCTGAACCCTACCACCAGCATCAGCGGAGCCAGCCATTGAGGCGTAGGGAATAAAAATCAAATATCGTCAAGTGGTAGTGTCTAAATTTCCCCCGTTTGCAACGTGAAACAAAGTTCAGATTAATTATCACGGCTATGGCAGCCACCGGCTTGCTGGATTGACGACCGACCACCATCGACTTGTCGCGTAATAATTGATGACGCGACCCTCAACAAGCCATTTCAATGGAGCGGAACTGCGGCTCATCAAATCGGTCTGATTTCCGACCGTTAGATGACTTGGGGCAATTTTTCGTGTTTTGTCGATGATCGGAATTTCGAGGTGGATGGAGATTTTGCAATTATGAACTGCAAGCGTTTCAGATCCGATGATACAGTTATACAATTGATGGCGAGGCTGATGAGAGTTCTCTGACTAATGTTGAGACGGGGCTCTCCACCCAGTGCCAGTAGAATGCAAAGGAATGCACACCACAGAGCAATTTTAATTGAAATTCTATGGATTGAAAACCATTGAAAGTCATTTTGTTATAGCTGCTGGAATGCCAATTATTTGCTTTGTGTGTATATTTCCTAAACAGTTTCCGGTTGGCTCATTTCCATTTGATCAAATCATTGGAAAGGCGCAGAAACTTCGAAATCAATAGCAATTATTTATCACAGAGATTCCTCTAGGGTTTTTCTTTACAAAATCATATTTTTTCCAGAAACGCTTTCTGAAATTATTGTTGGGATTTCTTCTGGTAGCGTCCTTCATGTATTACTCCATATATTTAGGGATTTTCTTGATGATGGTGATTGTGTACCCACCACCAGCGCAAGGATTACCTATGGCTGCAGAGTCATACCGGAACGGAAAGATCTACCTGATAGTTTGTTGTAGCAGGGTAAGCTAAATTCACTGGAGACCTTCGGAACATAACATGATAGTTGTTTTCTCGTGACAAAGTCTGGCCACCCCATGAACATTTGCCTTCCCCCCAAAACCCCATGTCATGTTCAAATATAAAAGGGAAAAGCAAGGAACGAACTCAATATATACTCCTATTCAGCTGGGGTTCTGTATTTGTCTTCGGTGTTAGTATCCAATAGGTTTAGAATGCACTCCAAACCATATTGCAGGTTCACTCGTTCACACCACATGCTGAGACTCCGGTCGTCCAAAGACGGATATACAGAAACAAAAAAAAAAAATACAAAATACGCGAATGCACGGTCAGACGAACCTAAAGACAACTCGGATACATTAGCAGTGGATTCCTGCATCGACTTCTTTGAAAATGCCAGTGGAACTGACGTTCCCCTTCATCACGCTCGAAAACACGATCCGACAAAACGAAAACAATAATTACTCGGATGCAGCAGCGGCGGACTCCTGCATCCTCTTCGCCGCAAATGTCAGTGGAACTGTCATATATTTAGGGATTTTCTTATGCATTTATTTAGAAATTCCTCTTGAAAACATGAAAACAAGAGATTCTTGTGGAAGCTCCTTCAATGATTTCTCCAGGAGTTTCTTAACGTATTCCAAAAGGAATTGCTTAGGATTTATTCAAACTTTTCTTCTTAGGTACTTTCAGAAATTATACACAACTATAGATTCTATTTCATTGCATTTTTTTCAAAGTTTTTGTTTGAAGAAATTCGTTTATTATTACCTGAAGAGGGTTCTCCAGTTCTTCCAAGTGTTCTATCAAATATTCCTTCAGAAAACTATTCTATTTCTTCAGTGGTTCTGTAAAGAATTCTTCTAGTTTTTTTTGGTGTCTGCAGTACTCCCTTCTTGAATTTCCTCCTTCAGAGTTTTTTTTTTGTATACTATTCCATTCAGAATTTATACTATAAATTTCTAACAAGACTACAGGAGCCATTTCAAATCCGTGTTGGAGTTTCTGCCAGAAGGAATTTCTCAAGGTATTTTTGGAGGAACAAAAATTTCAAAGGAAGCACTGTAGGATATTTAGAAAAACATTTAGAAGAATTTTAGGAAAACCTCATGGAAGAACTTTGAAAAAAAAAACTCTTACTTATATTCCTGGTCCATACAGCCACAGCTGTGAAGGTGTTGTTATCTAGCACGCCCATGCTGGGGTTACGGATTCTATTACCGATTGGTCCAGGAACTTTTCGTAATGTAAATTACCTTGACTTCCTTGAGTATCTTCGTGCCTGCAACACGATATACTCATGCATAATCGTTATTGGCAGAGAAGACTCTCAGTTATAAACTATGAAAGTTGAGAAGCAGGCTTTGTCCAAGTGGGGACTGTACGCCAAGAAGAAGAAGATTACTGGACAAATCTCTAAAAACTTCCACCTATCCACCTACCTAACCTACCTGAAGAAACGCCTAGATAAGCTGCTGTAAAGATCCCTCGAAAAATCTCATTAGATATGTATTTCTAGAGATATTCCTGTAGAAAATTCCTAAGAAATATCTGTATAAGTTTCTTCAAGAATCCGTGGAGAAATTCTTTAAAGTTATGCTGGAAAAATGTCTGTGGAAATACATACAGGGGATGGCCAAAATGTTTGGGATAGGCAACTTTTTTTTCTCTCACAAAAAACTTCAACAAGCTATAACTTTTCATAGAGCTCATCAAAAAATCTCAAATATTGACTGTTTGTCAACCTATTATGTGTGCATCATTGGTACAAATTTCGGCTCGATTGATTAATATTTCGCAACGTTAGAACCGTTCGGGTAAAACACTATTTTTCAGACAACTCATTTTTGAGCTGTCATATCTCGGAAACCAGTGAACCGAATTGAATGAAATTTTGAACGTACACTAACAATATGTAAATGCTTCACAAACTATTAAAACATAGGTACTTTTTAAACGTTGAAAAAAGTTATCATGGATTGACACTTTTTGGATTTTTCCCGAAAAAATGTAATTTTTTTACATCAATGTCAATCAATTTTAGTGTTAATATCCAAAGATTTTCCACTTCTGTTCTCAAGTTATCTCTAATCAGATATATTAGAGCCTATTTAGATTGAAGGAAGAACACATTTAGTATTTTTTGTGTGGTATTGTAAATTTGACTTATTATCCTCTATACATATGGGTAAAAATTTCAATCCGGTATAACTTAATTCGCCGTGAAAAAATATTATATTTTATAACGTCGTATTAAGTATCAATATATTGTTGATAAACGTTAAAAAATTCATTCAATTCGGTTCATTGGTTTCCGAGATATGACAGTTCAAAAATGAGTTGTCTGAAAAATAGTGTTTTACCCTAACGGTTCTAACTTCGCGAAAAATTAATCAATCGAGCCCAAATTTGTACCAATGATGCACATATAATAGGTTGACAAACAGTCAAAATTTGAGATTTTTTGATGCACTCTATGAAAAGTTACAGCATGTTGATTTTTTTTTTGTGGGAGAAAAAAAGTTGCCTATCCCAAACATTTTGGCCATCCCCTGTATATGGAAGAATGACTGGAGCACATCCTGAAGAAATCTCTGTATGAACTCTTGCAGAAATCTCGTGAGGAATTTTTGCCTGAATCACTGAAAGTAATTATGCAGTAATCCCTGGAGGATTCTCTGTTTGCACATTTCTGTGGGAATTTTTAATAAATTTTCCAGTGCACTTCCTGAGCAACTGGACTTCTTGAAGAAAAACTTGTGCAAATTTCTGAAGGAATCCATGGAAGATTTTCCGAAGAAACCAGTAGAAGAATTGAAACAAATCTTTGAAATAATTTCTGAAGAGATCTATGTTGAAAACTCTTAATTCATGGAGACATTTCCGAAGGATTCCCCTGATTAATCCCTAGAAAATTTTTTAAAGCAGCTAACCTCTGGCGAAGTAACAGAATTCTAACAGAATTCTTGAAGAAGTTCGTGATTCAGATATTCTCTTTCTTCTTGGCGTAACGTCCTCATTGGGACAAAGCCTGCTTCTCAGCTTAGTGTTCTATGAGCACTTCCACAGTTATTAACTGAGAGCTTCCGCTGCCAAAGACCATTTTGCATGCGTATATCGTGTGGCAGGCACGAAGATACTCTATGCCCAAGGAAGTCAAGGAAATTTCCTTTACGAAAAGATCCTGGACCGACCGGGAATCGAACCCGTCACCCTCAGCATGGTCATGCTGAATACCCGTGCGTTTACCGCCTCGGCTATATGGGCCCACATGATTCAGATATTATATTATAGAAAACCCCGGTGAGTTTGTTAAAGAATCTAAACTTCGAGAAATGTCAATCAAGTCTTACCTTCTGAATCAGTTGTTTTGGACTCCCTGGAGCAACGTCTAAAATTTGAGCGGAAGCGACCAAATCTAAGCGGGAACTCAACGAGTTTGAAGTTTGTATAGGAAAACTTGGCCAAATGTTTGCAGAAACCTTAAGTTTTCGAATTTTGCCACTAGGTGGCACTGTTAGCGTTCAATTAATGAAACCTTTGCTATTCTTGTAAGTGACTATATGCCAAACAACTTTGTCGAAGACCACAAAGTGATCCGACGCCTGTGAAAAAAGTTAAATCCTCTAGACAAAGTGATGCGAAACATTGGAGTTTCATTATTGATATTATTGCTTTACATGTGCTGGAAAAACAACAATAATGTTTTTTTTAACAGGCATCGAATCCCTTTGTGGTATATGGTCACCTACAAGAATACCAGAGGTTTTGTTAATTGAACGCTTACAGCGCCACCTAGCGGCAAAAATCGAAAACTAAAAATTTCTGCATAGGGTATCGGGATGCTTCGTTGGCATAGTCCCCTCGTTTGGCCTATCTCAATGTAAACCAGAAACTCAAACAAACACGCATAACTGGATATCGGAAAAGCTATGCGCCAAACAACTGTAACATTTCGTTTCAATTTTAGCACTTTGGAACATTAAAATTGAATAAAAATGTCACTTTGTTTAGTATTTGTAGACGCCATGATTCTTCGGCTTAGTGGGTAGTCTATACACATGATCATAAATGGCGTGATACTGGAACATTTCGAATTGACTTTTCAATAACTGATCATTTGATGCGACGGTCAAAGACGTTATTTTGAACTTGTGTATTTGTTTTCAACGAATAATAACTATTTTACAAGTTGAATGTGGGCCGAATATTGAGGACATTTTTTTCACTATGTACCCAAATTTTGGCCCATCAGTAAAGTGACATCAAAAACAGCGATAAAAAGACGTCAACAGCATTTCTTGCGTAAGAACCTGAAAGAACGAACAGGAAGAAAGATTTTGTGTGCGGTGACTGTAAAAATATAACACAATAATGGGGTTGCGTTGTTTTCGTTACTAAATTAAGAAAGAACTTAAGTTAAAGTGATTTATTTATAGTTTTTTGAAAATTTGGCTCCGAAAATGTAATTTTAAAGTAAGATTGGTGAACAAACAGAGATAATACTTCAGCAGAAATATTGAAAAAATGAGATGATTAGTGGTTCTAGTGCATAGATAGCAATAGGCCAACGTTGTATCCACTAATAGGCCAATTTTTGTACCATAGACCAACGTTGCATACCATCGCATCGAATCTTTTCAACTTAATAAAGTGAATTCTTTAATACTTACGTAAGTTTACTTCCAATCGGTGAAACATGCATTGCCTAGAGTGTGTAATACGGTCGACATATTATTTCTAATGCTATTAATTCATGAGTTATGGTCAAAATTGTCAAGGCGGCTTGCAAATTAGGCCAAGGAATGGTACATATACCCTACATTTGACCAAACTTTCATGTACAAATTCCAAACTTGTTGAGCACCTCCTTAGACTCAATCGATTTCACTGAAATTTTAAATGCATTAAGAAGGAAAAACTTGCCATTTTTCGAATTTTATGTTTTTCAAGTGTGGATCACCCTATTATCGAGCAATTTAGGAAGGAATCCATAGAATGTTTCTTAAAGGGATCCTCGGAGAAGTTCGGTTGAAATCCAAGGAAGGTTTTATGAAGGGATTGTTAAATTATTTTCTGGGATTAAGAACTTTGGAGAAAATATTCTTTTACATCTTTTCATCTATTGGAAGCTGCTTCAGGTTTGGGCTCGTTTTTAGTTGATAAGATATTCCTGTTAGAAACTTTCAAAGTACCCTGGAAGATTTGGAACCAACGCCTACGTAACGACTCTAAAACTCGTCAAAAATAATCAGAAATCCCATAAAATCCCCTCGGACTCCATGTAACGCATCAGAGACCCCCCGCAGCACCTAAAACGTCCATGAACCCCATGTAACGCACCTGAGACCTGCATCAAAAACACCTCCGTAACGCCTCCAAAACTCGCAAAAAATAATCTGAAATGCCCTGGAAACCCCGTCAGCCTAGACCTGTGCGCCGACTTTATTTTGCTCGGCGGCGGCGTGAAGGCAATTTTTGGTCGGCGGCGGCGGCGTCATCGGCGTCACGCCGGTGGCAGTCTTCGGCGGCGGCGGCGGCGGCGGCGGCGGCGGCGGCGGCGTGAATCGGCGTGACCAAAATTTGACTGTAATGTCAACATTGGTGAAACAAAGAAGTTGTCTCTACGCTATAGAATTTGTAGTTCAGTCTTTGCTTTTTCATGACCATTTATGACATGAATTATTATTATGCCAATACACAGGATGAAGTATTTGACCAAAAAGAAACCAATGCTCTAACATCTTGTTTGTTTCATTAGTGTCAAACAGATGTTTTATTCTTGAGTTCATTTGACAAATATTTGACCCTGTGTAATTATACATTTACGTTTGAATGAACACCTTTTTATTCCTGTTCGGGTCCATCACTGTGGCCAGTAATAAGACAAATTGCTGTTGGGAATCGACTGTAATCTTGACTCTATAGATTAACGGCTCCGCAGTCTTAGGGATGGTGCCATCCCCGTGTCGAAATGTCGGGTGAATGATAAAACTCATTTTTTGAAGCCTAAGACTGCGTAGCCGTTAATCTATGGAATAAGACCTATCGTGAAATTACCCGTATCCGTATTAGTGCATGTTGCAATACTCCATTGCAAATTAAGGGCAAAAATATAGATTTTGCTACAGTTTTCGTTTTGTTTTCTTAGAACCTTCAGAAGCTATCACATTTGATAATTAGGTCGCACTATTTTTAAGGAATCCTCGAATGATTTCCAAAAGAATTCCAGGAGGAGCCTTAAAGAATCTCCTGGAAGAATCCATGAAGAAACTGCTGGAACAATCCCTGCAAGAACTGCTGTATGAAACTTCTGCTGAAATCACTGATATGTAGTTCAATAATCTCTCTTAGAGAGATCACTGGAAAAAAAAACTTATGAAGAATTCCCGAAGTAATTCCTAGAGGATTCCCCAAAAGAATTAAAGCAGGAATCCCCGGAGGAATTTCAGAAGGAATCCCCAATGGAATTTTAGGAGTTATCCTGGAAGGAGTTCCAGGAGGAATTCCCGCAGAATTTGCATAAGGAAATCCCGAAAGAATTCCAGCACGAATTCCAAGAAAATTCCAGCAGTAATCCCCAAAGAAATCCCAACAGGAATTCCCAAAGGATTTTCAGAAAGAATCCTCGGAAGTGTTCCAGTGGGAATTTCAAAGTGAATTCGAAAAAGAATCCCTTAAGGATGTCTAAGAGGAATCAACGAAAAATATCCAAGAGGAATCTCTGAAGGAATTCCAGGAGAAATCCCTGAGGGATTTCTAGGAGGTATTGCCGAAAGAATTCCAAGAGGAAACCTCGAAGGAATTCTAGGAGAAATCTCCGAAGAAATTTGAAGTGAAACCCCAAAAGGAATTCTAGGAGAAAACCTCAAAGGAATTCCAGGAGAAATCTCTGGAAAAAAAATCAGGAGGAATCCTCGTTAAAGTACAAGAGGAATCCCTGAAAAAAGTGCAGGAGGAATCCCCGGGGAAATTTTAGGAGGAATCCTCGAAGGAAATTCAAAAGAAATCCTCCAAGAAATTCCAGAAGGAATGCCAGGAGGAATCCCCAAACGAAGTCCAAGGGGTATACCCGACAGAATTCCAGAAGAAATTCCTGCAGGAATCCCAGGGGAAACCCCCTTAAGGAATACCGGGAGGAATTTCCGAAGGAATTCCAAGCGGAATCCTCGAAGGAGTTTAAAGAGGAAACCCCGAAGGAAGTAAAGAAGGAATCCCTGAAGAAATCCCCGAAAGAACTCTGTGAAGAATTCCCGCAAGAATTCCAAGAGAAAATCCAGAAGGAATACCTGCGCGTATCTCAAAGGAGTTCAAGCATTGATGTACATCAAAGAAATTCCAGCAAAAATCCTTAAAATAATTTCAGTGGGAATTTCAAGGAGGATTCAATAATCCCCAAAGAATTGTGAGGACGAACCAACAAAATATACCCAAGAGGAATCTCTGAATAAATTCCGGGAGAAATTCCTAAAAAATCTAAGAGGACCGCAGCAATTCCAAGATGAATCCCCGAAAAAAATCCAGTGGAACTCAGGAATCCCTCAGGGAATCCCCGAAGGAATTCTAGGAGGACTCACCGAAGGAAACCCCGAAGAAATTCTAGGAGGAATTCCATGAGGAATATCCGAAGAATTTGGAAGTGAAAGCTCCAAGAGGAAGCTCTGAAGAAATTACAGGAGGAATCCCAGAAGCAACTCTAGGAGGAATCTCTGAAGAAATTCTAGGAGGAATATCCGAAGGAACTCAAGGAAGAATTCTAGGAGAAATCTCCGAAGGAATTCTTGAAATAATCTCCGAAGGAACTCCAGGAGAAATCCCCGGAGGAAATCAAGGAGGAATCCCTGAAAAAAGGCCAGGAGGAGTTTCCGAAGGAACTCTAGGAGGAATCTCTGGAGGAATTCTAGGAGGAATCCCCGAAGGATTTCAAACCGAAATCATCGTTGGATTTCCAAGAGGAATCCCCATAGGAACTCCAGGAGTAATTTCTGAAGAAATTCCCGAAGGAACTTTAGAAGAAATCTCCAAATTAATTCCAGGAGGAATCCCGAATGAATTTTAAAATAAATTATCAAAGGAATTCCAGGAGGACTGCTGAGGAAATCCAGGAAGAATTTCCAAAGGAGTTCTAAGAGAAATCATCAAAGAAATTACAGAAGGAAACCCTGGAGAAATTCCAGGGGAACTCCACGACGGAGTATCAAATGAAAACTATGAAAGAAATTCTGTGGAATCCATAATGTAAGTCTAGGACAAATCCTCGGAAGGAATTCCAGAAGAAATTTTGAGATATGACTTTTTAAATAAAAGTGATTTTTCGAAGTAAAACGCCAATATCTTTTTAACCATGAGAGTTAGAACATCCAGCTCTTTGGAAAAAAATATGCGTCGTTGATAGTTCTAAAAGTGCTCCGAACAAAGTATTTACGAGAAACGAACGATTTAAAAGTTATTTCAAGAAAACTGAATTTCATGGATCACCCTAACAAGAATCCTTTAAAAAATTATAAGTTGGGAATCATAAGAGATAGAAAAATGGTTTCTTCGGCAAACTTGCTCCAAATAAGTTCTTTTACAACTTTGTAGAACATTTTGTAAACATACATAAAACTATTAAAAAGCCTATGTTTAGATCAGCTAAACTAGAGGGACCACCCTAATTTCACAATAATGAGAAAAAAGGACGAAAAATTAAATGAAACTTTCCCAAAGACACCATGCATCTAAAACTTATGGTTTAGGCACAAACATTTTTGTCTTCGTAAATACGGCTCTGGACCCATTGTGCAATGCTCGCCAAGTCACGCTCCACCTGGTCCGCCCATCGTGCTCTCTGCGCTCCACGCCTTCTTGTGCCGACCGGATTCGTTGCAAACACAAGCTTTGCAGGGTTGTTGTCCGGCATTCTTGCAACATGCCCTGCCCACCGTATCCTTCCGGCTTTGGCCACCTTCTGGATGCTGGGTTCGCCGTAAAGTGCAGCGAGCTCGTGGTTCATCCTTCTCCGCCACACACCGTTCTCCTGCACACCGCCGAAGATCGTTCTTAGCACGCGTCGCTCGAAAACTCCGAGTGCTTGTAGGTCCTCCTCGAGCATGGTCCATGTCTCGTGCCCGTAGAGGATTACCGGTCTTATTAACGTTTTGTACATGGTGCATTTGGTGCGTGGGTGAATCTATTTCGACCGCAGTTTCTTCTGGAGCCCGTAGTAGGCCCGACTTCCGCTGATGATGCGCCTCCGAATTTCACGGCTCACGTTGTCGTCAGTAAGGATCCGAGGTAGACGAATTCCTCCACCACCTCGAAAGTATCCCCGTCTATCGTAACATTACTACCCAGACGGATCCGGTCGTGTTCGGTTCCGCCTACCAGCATGTACTTTGTTTTTGAGGCATTCACCACCAGTCCGACCTTTGCTGCTTCGCGTTTCAGGCGGGTGTACTGTTCTGCCACCGTTCCAAATGTTCTAGCGATAATGTCCATGTCATCCGCAAAGCACACAAATTGACCGGATTTTGTGAAAATCGTTCCTCGGCTGTTGAGCCCGGCTCGTCGCATCACACCTTCCAGCGCGATGTTGAAGAGTAGACATGAGAGTCCGTCACCTTGTCGCAGTCCCCGGCGAGATACGAATGAACTGGATAGTTCACCCGAAACCCTTACGCAGTTTTGCACACCGTCCATCGTTGCTTTAATCAGTCTAGTCAGCTTCCCAGGAAAGCCGTTTTCGTCCATGATTCTCCATAGCTCTGCGCGGTCGATACTATCGTATGCCGCTTTGAAGTCGATGAACAGGTGGTGCGTTGGGACCTGGTATTCACGGCATTTCTGGAGGATTTGCCGTACGGTAAAGATCTGGTCCGTTGTCGACCGGCCGTCGATGAAGCCGGCTTGATAACTTCCCACGAACTCATTCGTTTTAGGTGACAGACGACGGAAGATGATCTGGGATACCACTTTGTAGGCAGCATTCAAAATAGTGATCGCCCTGAAGTTCTCACATTCCAAATGGTCGCCATTCTTGTGAATGGGGCAGATTACCCCTTCCTTCCACTCCTCCGGTAGCTGTTCGGTTTCCCAGATCCTGACTATCAGCCGATGCAGACAGGTGGCCAACTTTTCTGGTCCCATCTTGATGAGTTCAGCTGCGATTCCATCCTTACCAGCTGCTTTGTTGGTTTTGAGCTGGTGAATGGCATCCTTAACTTCCCTCAGCGTGGGAGTTGGTTCATTTCCGTCCTCCGCTGCACTGGCGTCGTCGTTCCTTCCGTTGCCGTGGGCTCCCGTGCCTACGTTCTCCACGCCGTTCAGGTGCTGATCGAAGTGCTGCTTCCACCTTTCGATCACCTCACGTCCGTCCGTCAAGAGGCCTCCGCCTTTATCCCTGCATATTTCGGCTCGCGGCACGAAGCCGTTGCGGGATGCATTGAGCTTCTGATAGAACTTCCGTGTTTCTTGGGAACGGCACAGCAGTTCCATTTCTTCACACTCCGCTTCTTCCAGGCGGCGCTTTTTCTCCCGAAAGAGGCGGGTCTGCTGTTTCCGCTTCTGTTTGTAACGTTCCACGTTCTGTCGAGTCCCCTGCTGCAGCATTACCGCCCTCGCTGCGTTCTTCTCCTCCAAAACCGTTCTGCACTCTTCGTCGAACCATTCGTTCCGACAATTCCGTTCCACGTACCCGATGGTGCTCTCGGCTGCGTCGTTGATGGCTGCTTTCACTGTATTCCAGCAGTCCTCTAGAGGGGCCTCATCGAGCTCGCCCTCGTGTGGCAACGCGGCTTCGAGATTCTGCGCGTATGCTGAGGCGACATCCGGTTGCTTCAGTCGCTCTAGGTTGTACCGTGGCGGTCGCCGGTACCGTACATTGTTGATGACGGAGAGTTTTGGGCGCAGTTTGACCATCACCAGATAGTGGTCGGAGTCGATGTTGGCGCCACGATAGGTCCTGACGTCGATAATGTCGGAGAAGTGCCGTCCGTCAATCAGAACGTGGTCGATTTGAGATTCCGTCTGCTGTGGTGATCTCCTGGTGTAACGATAAGGGAGGCTGTGTTGGAAAAAGGTGCTACGTATGGCCATATTTTTGGAGGCGGCGAAATCAATGAGTCGTAGGCCGTTTTCGTTCGTTTGCTGGTGGGCGCTAAACTTACCAATCGTCGGTCTGAATTCCTCCTCCTGGCCTACCTGAGCGTTCAAATCTCCTATGATGATCTTGACGTCGTGGCTTGGGCAGCGGTCGTACTCGCGTTCGAGCTGCGCGTAAAATGCGTCCTTGTCATCATCAGTACTTCCGGAGTGTGGGCTGTGCACGTTTATTATGCTGAAGTTGAAGAATCGGCCCTTGATCCTCAACCTGCACATTCTTTCGTCGATCGGCCACCAACCGATCACGCGCCTCTGCATATCACCCATCACGATGAAAGCTGTTCCCAGCTCGCGTGTGTTGCCGCAGCTCTGGTAGATGGTATGATTACCTCTAAACTTTCGCACCATGGATCCTGTCCAACACACCTCCTGCAGCGCTACGATGCCGAACCCGCGGAAAGGAATTTCAGGAAGATTTCCTGAAGGAACTCTAGGAGAGACCTCCGAAGAAATTGTACGAGAAATCCCCGGAAGAATTCCACGAAAGAGGTTTAAGTTGTATCTTCGAAGGAATTCCAGGAGGAATCCCCAAAGGCAGTCCAGGAAGTATCCACGACGGAATATCAGGAAGAATCCATGAAAGAATTTCAGAAGGAATCCTTGAAGGAAGTCTAGGAAGAAACCCTGAAGGAAATCTAGGAAGAATCCCCGTAGGAATTCCAAGAGGAATCTTCGAAATAATTCCAGGAGAAATTTTCGAATGATTTCTTTGTAGAATCTCCAAATAAATTCCAGGAGGAATTCCCGTTGGAATTTCAGGAGAAATGCTCGGAGGTAGTCCATGAGGAACCCCTGAAGTAAGTCCAAGAGGAATCCCCGAAGAAATTACAGGGCAAATTGCTGCAGGAATGCCATGGGGAATCCCCGAAAGAATTCCGGTAGCAATCTCTGAAGGATTTCCAGGTGGATTTCTTGAAGGATTTTCAGCGGAATCTCCCGAGGGAATCTTTCTGGGTAGAGGGATCTCTGCAGGATTTGTAAGAGGAATTCCCGAAAGATTGTCAGGAGGAGTCACAGAAAGAATTCCTGGAGGAATTCCAGAAGGAAATGCTCGAGGAATTCTCGTAGAAACTCCATGAGAGATTCGTAAATAATATCCTGGAGATATGCTTGATTATATTCCTAAGGAAATTCTCGAAGGGACTTTAACAAGATTCCCTCAAAGAACTGCTGTAAGAAATCTCTGATATAACTCCTGATGCATTCGTAAGTCATCCTGGAAAAATCTCAGAAAGAACCCCAAGAGCGATCCCTTGAAGAACTCATGGATGAATTCCTAAATGAACTTCTCGACGAATCCCCTAAGGTTATCCTGAAGGATTCTGAATGAACTTCTGAAGGAATCCCTGAAGAAATTCAGGAGGAACCTCTGAAGAAACATCTTCATGAATCCCGGAAACTCCTGGAGGAATCTATGAAGGAACTCTTGGACTTATTTCTGCAAAGAACTCTTGTATGAATGTCTAAAAGAACTTAATAAAATAGCTGTATTCGAATTTTGTCAAGAGTAGATTTCGAATGTCAAGACTAGATAAGCCATTTAAAAGTCAAATTCTATCGCAGTCGAATCCAAAAATCGTTAACTGCTGTTCGACAGAACAACACTGGACGAAAAGTTAGCAATATTTGAGTCCCTGAGGAAGGTACCAAATGTAACCGTAACGTCGGACAAGATATAATAATAGCTGTGTTTGAAATTTATCAAGACTGGAAAAGGCATTACAAAGTAAAATTCCTAAAGGAACTTCAAAAGGAATCCCTGCAGGAACTCCTACACTAATGTCTAGGATCTTCTTCCTGAAAGAACTTCTAACGGAACTCTTGATGGATCTCCAGGAGGCATCTATGAATCCTCCTGAAAGAATCTCTGAAGGGATTTCTGAAAGAATACCCGAGCGAACTTCTGTTGAAATAGCTTAAAGAACCTCTGAAGGAATTCCTAATGAACACCTGGAGGCATTCCTGAATCCTCCTGGAATTGTTGAGGAGATCCCTGAAGGAACTCCTGAAGAGGTCACCGAAGGAACTTCTGGATCATTCCTTAAAAGAACTACTATACTGCATGAGTCCTTGAAAATGCTCATGAATTAATCTATGGAGGAACTTCTGTAGGAATATCTTAAGGAACTCCTAGATAAATCCCTAAAAGAACTCATGAAAGAATTTCAGAAAAATGTCCATGAGGCATACCGAGAGGAATCCCTGAAAGAAATTTCAGAAGGGATTGTTGAAAAAAAAATCCAGGGAAGATATCCTGAAGAAACCCTTGATGGAACTCCTGGAGTGCTTTCTGAAGAACATAGAGCACCAGGAGAAACCCGTTGTTAGAATTCTAGAGGAATTCCTGAGAGATCTCCTAGAGGAATCTCTAAAGAAACTCCTGGACTAATTCCTGAAGAAACTCCTGTATGTATTCCTGAAGGAATTTCCGAAGAAATCCCTGGAGAAACTCTCTGACTAATCTCTAAAGGACCTCCTATTGGATCCCCCGATGAATCTTCTGGATGAATCTCGGATGCATTTCTTGGAGGAATCCCTGAAACCTCCTGAAAAAAAATCTGATCATACTCCTGTCGAGATCTTCCTGAGAGATCTTCTGAAAAAAAAACATGTTAAAACTCCTAGAGGCATCCTTGAATCTCTGAAGGAACCACTGGAGATATCTTTGAAGAAACTCCTGAAGAGATCTCTAAAGGAACTTCTGAAGAATTCTTTGATTGGAATATTAGAGAAATCTTCGAAAGAGTTTTAATATTTTATCTTAACTTAATGTAAACAAAATTTTGTGCGTGCACTGATCACCGGCGTGAAAAATGAAAATCGGCGGCGTGGCAAACATCGGCGTATGGCGCGCCGCCAATATCACGGTCGGCGTCGGCGTGGGGCAAAAAGTGTCGGCGGCGGCGGCGTGGCGCGGCGGCGCACAGGTCTACGTCAGCCTCATGTAATGCACCTGAGTCACTCGATAGCGGCTGCGTAATGCGATTGAAACTTCCTGAAATGCCTCCGAAATCCCCTTGAAACCTCCTCTGAAACCCGCCGAAAATCCTCTGATATTTCCTGAAATAACCCCGAAAACGCCCCCAAGACCTGCTCCAAATATCGATAACCCCAGCGTACTCCCCTGAAACCCCTTTGGATCTCCTGAAACGCCTCTAAGACCGCGTGTTAGGCCCCTGAGACCCCCTGAAAGCCCCTAGGGCCCCCTAAAATGACCTTTACCTCAAGGTATCCAAAGAAACCCCCTGAATCCGTCGAAATACCCACGATACCCCTTCAAAACCCTTGAGTCCCTGTAGTAAATATATAATATTACTGTATACGGACGGACTTTTGAATAACTAAAATAAAGATCATTCTGTCAGAAACTGTAAAACTGAGCACCCCTATTATCTCTACAGTCCCCTTGAGTGCCCCTAAGACCTTCTGGTGCGCTGTGGTTCCCCATGGAATGCCCCAGAAACGGCCTTGAGACCCGTCAGAACTCCTCTAGATTCCTCTAAAGCTACCTAAAGCACTCCTGAGACCTCCTAGAATCCCTGAAGCCCAATGAGGGGACCCTAAAACTGCCTTGAACGCTACTGAGATCTCCTGGTACCTCCTTGAAACACTCCTGCTATCTCCTGGTACCCCGCTGAAACCCCTTTAAACCCCCTGCAATCAACCTTTGCTTGTCCCTATAAACGCCCTCTAGCCACCGTTGCCATAGTTACCGTCATTATTACATTTGTTATGCACAATATTGCACTCAATATTGTAGGGCATAAAAAAGATGCTTAAACTAAAATTGAATAGAAATAACCTGCATAAAAGAGGTTATAGTAGGCAATCGCGCTACTTGGGCGGTGGCTTCTAAATTCGTCTGTTTTCCACTATAACTCAGTCAAATTTGAACAAATTGAGACAACTTTTGGAATGTGGTGAGATAAGTATAGTATCTATCCGTGTACAACATTTCAAGTCAATTGGTTCAAAATTGACTGAGTTATAGTGGAAAACAGACGAATATAGAAGTCACCGCCCAAGTGGCGCGATATTCTATGTAGAGCAGCATTTAAACAAATTCAAACTGGATGATATATATTATATGGTGAATCACTTTTTATGATAAATGATTAATGATTGATTAGGAAAATTTCTTATAATGATGATTACTGATTAATGATTAAATTGCGAAAGTAACGTGATTAAGTTTAATGATTAATGATTAAATGAGAAATTTTTGTGATTATGATTAATGATTTTTGGTTAATCTTAATCATTAATCATTAATCATGATTAAATTTATCATTTATCATTAACGCTCTGATAAAAACTCTCAGTTTTATGACTACTTTAATGATAACCATTGATCAAATGTTTTAAAGTATACTTGAAAATTTCAATAAAGGTAGATTTTAAGAGTAAACAAAACTCTCCGATATGTAATCCATCTGGCATTCATTAATACCACAATAAAACTGTTCAAACTCTCAACAGATGCAAATCGCTATGGATTAGTAACGACATCTGTTGGTTGAAAAGCAGAAACTAACACTGCTAGGTTTATTGCGGTCATCATAAAAGTAAACTTGCTTTCGTTTTATTTTCGCTAATTATGGCCGTCGCCATATTGAAGAATAGTATAACGTGAATGGAAAACAGTTAATTATGCTCAAATTAGCCATGAATTAATAATTTGCCATCATTTCCAAAACACGCTCACTTAAATAAACTCTCTCAACCTAGCTTTCTTGTATACCAGATAGTTATACAAAATTAACAAATTGATTTATTTCATTCCAAAATGATTTTTTTTTTATTCCGTGTCGGGTATTTTCATCACTGCGACCATTATTTTGATCTATTGTGATATATTCCCCATTTTGTTTTTAGCTTTGTCCATAAAGGGTGATACGGTCAAAATTTGGTCACACAATTTGTTTCATAACTTGAGACTGCTTACACCAAAACAGCTGGTTTTTGGACCAGTAATGGTACATTATATGTAGCTTATACCGTAAAATTTTCATCAAAATCGGTTTTGTATTTGCGGAGATATTGTGAATCCTGAAAACTGCAATTATAAAATTTTGTACAAAGAGGATTAAAAAATAAGAACACATTTATACAGTTTTATTTATAGAGCCAGAAATACTGAACCAATTTCAATGAAAATTTTTCTGTATGTAAAGTATACATATCAAAATGTTGTGTAAAAATTTCATTCAATTTGATCCAGCCGTTACAAAGTTTTTTTTTTGTTTAGGTGGTCAAATTTTGTCAAGTCAAGTCAAATTTTAGTCACACAATTTTTTTCATAACTTTAGATTGCGTACACCAAAACAGCTGATTTTTGGATCAGTAATGGTACATTATATGTAGCTTGTACCATAAAATTTTCATCAAAATCGGTCTAGTATTTGCGGAGATATTGTTGAACCCTGAGATCTGCAATTTTAAAATTTTGTGTAAAGAGGATTCACACATTTTTACTGTTTTATTTATAGAGCCAGAGATACTTAGCCGATTTCAATGAAAATTTTTCTGTATGTGAAGTATGCATATCAAAACGTTGTGTAAAAATTTCATTCAATTTGATCCAGCCGTTGCAAAGTTATATTTGCTCAAGTGGAACCCGGTCAGGTTTTTTCATATTCAAACTGCTACAACTTTGAAAGTATTCATACAAAATGGCTCAAAATTTTACTAAGAACATATTTCATAATAGTACTATACTGTAAAATGTTGATAAAAATCGGAGCAGTATTGGTAGTTCTATAATCAAAATTGTGCTTTACTGATTTTAAATTTCCGAAAATTTACTATGGAGCGCCTTTGTACAAAATTTTAAAAAGGTAGGTCGATGGTTTTATCTATATGTCAACCAATACTCAATCGATTTTGATGAAAACTGTATGTTTGTGCAAAGAAGTATATGTGTGAGTGTATGTCTCTATCCCATAATTTATATGTAAGACAAATAAATCAGTTTACGTGTGTCCATTGCAATGGAAAGTCGATACCGTGTTCTGCCTAAATAATTTCCTATCACGATGGGTCATTTATCCGCCCTTGCGCGAACATCTGGTGCCGTGACGAGCCGTTTATAAAAGAACCTGGTTAAAAAGATGAATCAACCCAAAAAATAGGAATTGCAACGAACCAAACCATATGGAGTAACGGACAGCACAATAGGAGACGTTGTATCACTTCCCGCTGCAATAGTGTGGCCTCATAGGTAGCTATTCGGCAGAGCATTGTTCGTGTTTAGCTCGCACCAAATTCAGCAGCAGCGGGCTCGAGAATTTGGCTAGACAGAGATGCTCAGTTTCGTGGACAGATGGATACCTCCGCGCTCTCCTATACCGTGTCAACTGTGAGCTTTCCGCGACACTTCCAGCTACGTTGGTGAGGGCTACAAGCAGCCATCTAGCAGCTCTCGACTCCCCGTAGACTACGACAGTCATGGATCGAGACAGCATCATTGGCAAGTGCGTTCGCCGGACAATCGAGCAGTTGCGGTTACTCCTGTGCCATATTCAACGTTATGCGGCGGAACAATAGATGTGATTATTTTTATTGATTAGCAGTAGCTCAAGATTTGATTTGTTTGTAATTTCAATCTTATGTTAGACTTGACTATATTTGAAAACT
The DNA here is from genome assembly GCF_035046485.1 of Aedes albopictus. Lineage (NCBI taxonomy): Eukaryota > Metazoa > Arthropoda > Insecta > Diptera > Culicidae > Aedes > Aedes albopictus. The sequence goes on from NC_085137.1 coordinate 117,285,031, forward strand.
GTTCGTTTTGGGGGGGAGTATGTTTGTGCAAAGAAGTATATGTGTGAGTGTATGTCTCTATCCCATAATTTATATGTAAGACAAATAAATCAGTTTACGTGTGTCCATTGCAATGGAAAGTCGATACCGTGTTCTGCCTAAATAATTTCCTATCACGATGGGTCATTTATCCGCCCTTGCGCGAACACTGTATGGTATAAGCTACATATAATGAAGCATTACTGGTCCAAAAATCAGCTGATTTGGTGTACGCAGTCTAAAGTTATGAAAAAAATTGTGTGACCAAATTTTGACCGTATCACCCTTTATGACATACCACTATTGGAAGTGATTGACAATGTTGGACTTGTAGCATTACTCCAGCACGGTATTGCGTTCTGAATGAAGTGCACTACCCTACTGGGATTTGTTCTCCATATTTCAAAGGGTTCTAACAGCCCTTTGTCGAAGAACCTAATTCTATTATTGAAAATTGCCGGACAGTGGGATAATAAGTGTTCCGAGTCTTCTTTCTCTGCTTCACAGAAGCGACAAAGATCATCTATCTTGAAGTTTTCCAATCAGCTTCAAGTGATATCGGCTCGGACAATGGCCTGTAACTAGACCAGCATATAAACTGAGATCTTTTTTGGAAAGTCCTAGTATTTTGCGAGTCATTTTAACATTTGGTGTAATGAAACGTTTTGCCTGCTTCGCTATAGAAGTGTTTTTCCAATTGGCATCCACTTTTTAAGTTTCCCATGCTCCCATGCTCCCATGTTTCCCAGCTCCATTCTAAGAGCTGCAGCAGAAAGCCCACAAAAGGGTTCTGGCCCTATGAATTGACGGTCCGATCCAAGTCTTGCTAACATATCGGCTTTTTCGTTACCTTCAATTCCACAATGGCCAGGAACCCAGTATAAATTGACTTGATTACGACAAGACAGTTTTTGAAGTGATTGAATGCAATCCCAAACATGTTTAGATGTACATGTCGTCGACCCCAAAGCATTCAGCGCTGCTTGACTGTCAGACATGATGCAGATATTTGAATGCCTGTAGTTTCTGCGTAAGCATAATACAGCACATTCTAAAATTGCTTGAATTTCAGCTTGAAATACAGTGGGCCACCAACCCATAGAAATCGATAGGTTTATCCCCGGACCAGTAACTCCTGCTCCTACTTGATCGTTCAGTCTTGAACCATCTGTATAAAACACAATTGATCCTGAACGAAGATCTGCACCACCTACCCGATCAGAAAGGCATAACAAAATTATAACCGATTGAGTTATTTATTTCAAAGATTTTTCATAACAAAATAAGTTATAAAATTCGCCGGTTAGGTGTTAAAATAACAAAAAATATAACTGAACTTGCTCTAGCCATAACATAATTATAACAGGTGTTGATACAATTTTAACAAATTTATAACATCGTGAGATATAATAAATATTGGAATGATCAAAAAATTATAACACATTTTGTTATAAATCAGATATAAATATATTGGGTAAAAATTGAGTTGGGTAATTTTTTACTCATTTTTTGGGTAATTTTTATTTAGAGTGTTATTTATTTTTAGCGAAAAGTTTTTTGTATAAAAAACTTGCCCCACGTAGTATATATAAAACCCCTTACCCAGACGAGAATCGAACCTAGGACGCCAGCCTCCATCTGAAATCCGGCGCCTATATCAATGAGGCTATTTCATCACTTGAAGTGCAGGGTGGTATATGATCAAGTGGTTCTTTGTTTTGGCGGCTGGTCTATAAATAGACTCATTTGTCCAACGTACATGGGAGAGAAAATATGACCTCACATAAAAGTGTTCTCGTTACAATTGATCGCAATGACGTCATCTTAGGAAATAATAACAAAAGTGGATATAATTAAGTTATAATTGTAACTCAAGAATTTGCTCAGCATTTTGGCTTTATCTCATGATTCAGACCAGAAATAGGTGTCGTATATTAATCAAAGTTGTAGAGATAGTTAATGGCTCTTAAGGTTGAAGGATTCGTCATTGACATAACCGTCATCATCAAAAATTCTAAAGTAGTTTTCTCGCTCAAAACTTGAATGTTTGTATTGAAAATGTATTCACTGTAATCCTTTCTGCGTCCGTAATACATTGAATACATTTTCATTGAAAAAAATTTAAGTCCTGAACGAGAAAACTGCTTTAGAATTTTTAATGATGACGATTATGTCAATGACAAAACCTTCAACCTTAAACAGTGAAAATAGTGGTATTTCACCTTCTGTTGGTGCAAGCGAGTAATTAAATTAGAACATTTTGACGTGTGTTATCAAATAATTATCTAATGTTCCTCACCATCAAGGAAGTTCCTGCCTATGGCATAGTTATGCAGTAGTCTTGTGATTGGAAATGTCACCGCTTTGTGGCGTCAGTGTGCATTTCTGGAGATTGTCAGATTTGTGAAATAAAAAATAAGTGTTTAAAGCACATATTTAACCTTACATGATACAACACAACAATTAACATACTAAAGCAATTCTTCGTTCGCTTTGCCTCGTGATCTCAAATAATGTTTTTATTTTCAACAGTTAAGCGCTGTTTCGAGTTCGAAAGGAATCGCTCAAGAAACTTCTTGAGTGATTCCTGGCAGAAACTTTCTTCGGTGACTGCCATTTGAACTGTCATTTCTTCGCTACTGCGTACTGCGATCGAAGAACCGATTTCTTGAGCGATTCAGGCAAGGAATTTCCCATGCATCAAGATAGGCTGAGAAATTCCTTCTGAACTGCAAGCAGTGCTTTAAACAAGAAATTCCCCCACTAGTCGAAAGCACCTATTCGGTATCTGCTTCGAAATTTGCTCAAAATGCATGACGATGTCTATCAACATTTTGGTAAAAAAATAGCCTTCTGCTATTGATTGGTTTTTGAAGAGCTTTTAACAGAGTTTCTTATTTTGAGCTACTGCACAGATTATTACACTTATTTGATTTCAGTTGAGATTCTGTTTCATTGAGTAAATCCTATTTGAATAACCGTTTTCAAACTGTGGAAGTTAAAGGAAATCATTGAAGTCCGATTGGTATTCTATCGCGAGTGCCACAAGGATTGGTTACAGGACCATTGATGTAAGTCTTATTTTTCAACGGCCTTCCATCATCTTTGAAAGTATGTAATACACCTGATTCTTTTTTTTTTTGCACGGGTCTGGTTTTTGCTACAACTCAGTCAATTTTTGACCGATTCTCGTGAAATTATGTACACGGATAGTAATATTGGTGTCTACATGTGTACAAAATTTCATGAGAATCGGTTAAAAAATGACTAAGTTATACCAAAAACCAGGCCCGAGCAAAAAAAGAATCGGGTGTATCCACATGTTTGCAGATGATAAGAAGCTGTATTTCTACGGAATTATTATGGATGAATTGCATGGTAATGAAATAACAATGATAAAACTTCTAATTTCAGAATAATTTATTAAAATAATCTTGAATAGGACTACAAATTGCAAAACCTATGGAGGATTGTGAACCTTAAAACTTACTTCAGGAATGTCAACAGTTTCAATGAAAGTCATCCTTTTTGTATCCATTTTGTTGCCTCACTTATCATAGCTTTATATGACCGTTTGAGAGTTGCATCAACCCTAGTAGGATGTTGGGGTCAATATGACCCAGACAGGCACGCTGAACGTTCACTGCGCCATCGTGGTTCGAAAAATCTAACATCTTAAGAGGGTTAAATCACGGAATACGTTGGGCATTCAATTTGACTAGATACTTTAGTGTGACTCAGGCTCATCTACAATGACAACTGTTGGGATACTAATTTCTTATTTTTTTAACTAAGTTGTTGTGCGATGCTATATAGAATCATTCACCAAGGACCTAAATACTGTGGCCTCATCACAAAGATACTGATGATCTTAACCAGCCGCAGTTTATCATGGAAAGATTGCCCCCTTTTGATTTGTACAAGGTGGCTGAGTATACGTGACAGCTCCCACCCGGCGGCTGCAAAAATAGTTTTAGCCAAGGTGCACACCGTGTACAAACTATACGTGCGCGATCTGGCGCGATCTGATGCTGCGCGTTTCGAACGCAGCTGGCTGAGAATCCAAGATAAGCGCGACAATATCTATCTGAGCTTTCTTAGGGTCTGTTCCAATTGGCGTAAAATTAATTTTCACTTAAATTTGACAGTTCGATAATTATTTCCTTTGGAGAACTCTCATGTTTTAGTGTCGAACTGTCAAATTTAAGTAAAAATTATTCTTAATTCGCGAATTGGAACAGACCCTTAAAGGTCTGAATCATGATTCAAACTTGTTAAAACTACTGTATTTTACAAGCACAGTAGCACCGCAAAGCGGCGTAACTGCGTACCAAACACCACCTGTAAAATGTTCATTTGACATAAAGTGCATTTTCAAAACTATAACTGAGTTTGTTATAATGTTCATATAAACATGATCTAAATAAATTTATTTGTATTATAACTAACCTTGTTATAATTCTGATATAATTAAATCAGGGTTTCAAATCATTTTTGTCAAATATATCTAAATATAACAAACCTTGATATATCTATCAACCGTTGATATCATTTTGTTACATTTTTGTTATGCCTTTCTGATCGGGTAACTCCCACATTTCACGAGATGTGTCAATCACTCGATATGAACAATTAAAATTGTATGTTTTCTTCATCCAATCTTCATTATTCAAAATCAAGAGGTTAACGTTAAATTGTTCAAGAATACTGAGATGCCCAATAAGGTCACCTTCCAAGAGGTTCACAGATCTTTTGATCCTTAGCGCACTCTTTTCAGCCTCTAATTGCACAAATTGATCCAAGATGATAATATGTATTCATCATTTTCGAAGCGCATTACTTAGCTCCAAGTGAAGCGCCCTGTACCGTCCAGGGGCAGCATTAAACACTACACGGAATGTGATATCTTTCATTTCATTACAGTCCGACACAGTTTTAATAAACTATATTAAAGTATCACAAACCATCACTTAACTTATATTACAATGATTCAATTTTTTTTCTTATATCACCTTTCTGTATTTCTTCACCGAAGTTGAAAAAACTGAACCGAACTGGACTTTTACTCTTACGTTGAAAAACTGAACTTTTACAACTACTGTCTTTTCTGAACCAAGATTGAACACTCTAGCGTTGAAACTGACCCACTGTCTCACTGACTATCTTTGAACTCAACAACTGCGTTCTTCAACGACTCTAACGTCGAACTTTCCTCGATTACTCTGTTCTTCAACAACTGCCCCCGACTGAAGCCAAAGCCTCCGTATTTATAGCCTGAATTTCCTAGCAATACCCGAAGAAGTCACGAAAATTCCTAACGTTGCCCAACCCATCTTGGGCGTGTCCAAAAAACCTAAAAAAAATACTAAAACGTCCCAAAACCTTCTACCTTTCCTACTTGTCCACATCGTGTTTTACATCTTTCTCTTCTTGAAAAATCTCTTTTCTCTTGGGCGTATCCCAAGCCTAGCCGTGTCTTGGGCGTATCCCAAGCCCTACCAAAAATCCTAGTTCTGATAAAAAAAAACCTAATTTCCTAACCACGCCTGACTTGGGCGTGTTCGCAAAACCCCTACTAAGAATCTTTACCCGAAGGCCTACATCGTCTAGCCCCGCCTCACTTGGGCATCTTCAATGCTTGGGCGTGTCATATCGTCATCTTCACCATCGTCCTCATCGTCATCATCGTCATCATCATCACCATCATCATCATCATTATCATCATCATTATCATTCTTAGCCCCATCATCTTTTCGGACTTGGCACCCAATTCTTCAAAACAAAGCAACCGCCTTGTTATTCAAATGTAACCTTGCTTGCGCACAATGACCCCTAGCCGGGTCCCGGCCACGGATGTTGGTTGAAATTGTACTCCAACATTCTTTTCGTTCGGTTTACTTGAAGACAAAACAAATCCAGTGCAAACAAGCCAGGCGCCCTATGCGGCCAATACGGTGTCGATTTCAGAACATTCCAGCAAGGGTTTACCTGAGTTCAAAGCGAACCCAGTGAAAACAAAAAAAACCAACCACGGCTACGCGGCCAATTCGGCGCATCGATTTTCGAGACAAACAAAAACAATTGCGGTTACCCGAAACCACATGCGGCCAATTCGGCGCCTCAATCTTGTGACAAAAAAAACAATCTAGGCTATCTGAAACCATAGGCGGCCAATACGGCGCCTTGATTTCGCAACATTCCAGCTAAAGTTTACCTGAGTTCAAAACGAATCAGGTGCAAAACAATCCAGGCTACCTGAGACCATAGACGGCCAATTCGGTGCCTCGATTTCGAAACGTTCCTTTTAGGTTCACCTAGGTTCAACCCAAGCCAATGTCACCTTTGTGCAACCGCGATTAATAGAACATTCTTTCGGGTTTATTGCCCATCTTTGTCGTCGGCCCACCAAGCGTAGTAACAATCTGCACTACCCCGGTCCAGGCCCAACGTGTTCGAACACGATCGCACCCGGCCACCACCGGACGATGATGGGTCATAAAAACAAAGTCAGTAACGAATGGTATGTTTCCCGTTGCTTCCAATATACCGCGCGTGAGGTAGGTAGACCCTACGATGAAAATTGAATCTAAAATCCCCCGGGCAGCTGTTGGGAATGTGGGGTGAAAAAAAATGCATTTTTGTTTCAGTTGAATTGACTTTGAATAGGAAGGCGTGGGAATATTTAGGTCTTTGCATGCCCTCCCACTTAGCGGAGTTTGAACGTGTATAAAATCACGTTCAAATGTAAGTATGTGGGTAAAATGTATCCCCCCAAAAAAAAACTCAGCATTTAAATGATGATGCTAACGATGATTGTTAATATATAAACTGAAACTGCTATACTAATCTCCATTTTCCCTGTAAAGTGTCTCAAAATGTTTTCCAATACAGTTAGCTGATCTAAATCTCCCAAATAAACATTAAATTTTGTATTAACTCTCTTACATTCTTCCTCAAGAGATTGACTTCATTGGTACTCGCTGCTGCTCCTCTTGATTCGTCGTAGGGGTTGTTCGTCTGCCATTGATATTTGCCTCTTCTTGTTAAATGCCCAGATCAATTGGTTAGTTTCAGGTCTCAGATGAATGGTATCGTTGCTTCTCTGTTGTACTGGTTTGTCTTGAAGATGATGTAGTTGATTCTGTTGATGTCGTCTCCTATGGTGACGTGACCATGAAGTTTTGGTATCCGGATATTTCCTCGGTTGAATCGTATTTCCCTGCTGGTAATTTCCGCGCTGTCGTTTGCAGACAGAAGAACTAGTTTTACTGTTGCTTTCTGTTGTTTCTCGAAAAAGTGCCTTCCGAACTGGATTGTTTATCATTGTCGTTTACGGTATTGTGGTTGATTAATTATCGCCCTCCTTCTGAATTTTGTTGGTATTGGATCAATCTCAACAGTGATGCGAATATTGTTGTCTTTGACCTGGTGCAAATTGTGGAACTGTTGCACACTCTTTAAAGAGTTTGTAATTAGTTGACTTAACTTCCAAAGCTTTTGATGATGTCGAAATGTTGCATTCCTGGTTATGTTTACTGTTAATTGTTGTTGTTGTTGTTGTATGAAGCACTGAGTAAGTGCTTTTCCAATGGTGAATGTAATGCGATTGGTGAACATTACATTATGTCGGTTAATTTGGAAAACTTTGAAGACGTCCTTCTCTCATCATATGTCTGTATGAATTGTTGTTGTTGCTGTTGTTGTTGTTGTTTTTCCCGATGCTCTGCATTGTGTTGGTTCATATTAGCAGATTCGCAGATGTACAATAATATTTGTCTCGATGTGCCACCCGAGTTGACCTTGAATCGTCTCCGGTGAAAAATTATGTTCGCTGAATTCTCTCCTCCGCCATACCAGCACCTTTGACCTTCAACTTTCCATCCGATCTGTTATTCCTCGTCATCGTACCAATTGGCCGTGGTACGTTTTCATAGAGGTACCGTTGAACTGCTCCTCTGATTGCTCTCGCCAGATGTTGCCTTCTTGTCTTGTCCGCCCGCGTCATCTCTCGAGGAAGTTGTATTTTTAATTCTGTCGAAACCATCGATTTATAAAATATTGATCTACCATGCCAAACTGAACTTTTAGTCTTCATGTTATTATTATTTGTGTTTCTTGTATGTGCAAAATATAACCTTTACAATAGTATAAAAAAAAACTGCACCATTACATTAATCATGCTCTGTTACCGTTACTTTTCTTAATAGTCATAAACTTTTTTTTTTTTCAAAAACCGTAAAATATTAAAATGTGAGTTGTAGCAATGGAAAGCTTCTGCAGGGTCACTATAAACATCTATATTACCAATTCCAAAAAATCTCACTACAGAATTCTCTCCAGTGCGTGTTCTTTGCTCCGTTTCCTTTCGCAGGCTCGGCTTGATCGCCTTATTGCTACGACTTTTCCCCCTTACCGAATAAGGTTTTTGGATGGATACCTGTAACGAGACTTAGATCTTGTGTTTAATTCATGATTTGAAAAAATATAAATATATTTATGTTTATTTCTAGTTTTTGTTTCTTGACGCAACCTAATGATTCCGAATCTATAAATATTACTTCATTTTTCATTTACATATTATTTTTTTATCCAAATTAGTTATTCACTCATCATTCACACTCAACATTCACAAGCATTCTGGGGGGCCCTCCCTTGTCCTCATCATTCAATTTTCATCCGATCTCGTATATACTTTCAAAAATGTTATGTAACATGGCCATTTTATATAGGAGCGTCCTCCGTAGTTTCATTAGGGTCTAAATTGTTTCTAAATTGTTTTTTTTTTGTTTAATCCGTTTTGCTTTATCATTTCAGAGAATAATCGTTCGGTTGTTGTCATTGTTTCTTTTTATTATTAATACTCTCAATCAACAATTTATGTCTTTTGTTTGTTTGTTCAAACCTCATTTATTATGTATCCCATATGTATTAACGTTAAATAGAGCTGCTTCTTTATTCAAGAATCTCTAAAGTTATTATTTTTCTTCTGATACATTCCCCGCTATTGTTACCCGATATACCCCAATGATCCCCTTTCAAGATTACTTTGTATTTCCCATCATATTATTCCCAATATATCAATTGCCCAATTCTTCATTCCCAATTTCTATATACCCTTTTCAAATAATCATTTTGCATAGTTATGTTTCCTCATCCCAAATTACCCCTTTTCAGCTCTTCGGTACATTCAAATCGTTCTTGCATTCAAACTCATGCCGAATTGATGGACGCATTTTTGTTATAATTCAGCTGTACAAAATTTCCCGAAAACTTATTTTCATTATCCTGATTCATTCATCATCATCATTTTTTTTTATGTCTCTCCATATTCTCATAAAATTTATTTATTTATTTATTGCTATTATCATAATTTTTTTTTTCAATTCCTTTTAAGTTGCTCCGATATAATTTCAATTAAGTTAATTCGTATGCTCTCCAATCGTTAACCACTTTGTTGTGAACCTTACCACAATCTTATATGTTAATTGTTTATTTAATATAATCATTCAATTAATATTCCTAGCTATCCTACGCAAGCCTCTATCCTAATATATTATTCCTATGGTATTTTTTTTTTAACAACATATTTAGTAACTAATATTTACAAAAGTCATTCGTAATTAGGAAATAATTGTTTTTTTTCAATATTTACATCAATTTATACATTAACGACTACGCATAGCTAATCAATCATTATACTTTTTTAACCTATTATTGTGGACTTTTTCAAATTTGTTCCCATTTTTAATAGTTGTGGTTTGTTCGCTGGGTAGGTCAACTACTGCGTATGGGCCTCTCCATTTACTTTGAAGTTTTTGACCTGTTCCTGTTGGGATTGCTTGTACTAAAACCAATTCGCCCCACATAGGTTGCCATTCTTCGGTTTTCTTGTCATAAATAATTTTACGTTTCTCTTTGGAAATAATCAAATTTCTTTTGGCGTTTTCATGCAAATTTTTAAGAATTTGTTTCATTTCGCAAAAATAGTCATTATATGTTAAATCTGAATCTGTTGGAGTGTATATGGAGGTAGGAATCCTTGCCTTTCTTCCATATACAAGTTCGAACGGACTGTAGCTTGTTGAACTATTATTTGTAGTATTGTATTCAAAGGTAAAATAATCAAGATGTTGGTCCCATTGTTGCGGGTTTTCTCCGACAAATTGTCGCAAATATGTTTTTAATTCTCTGTTTGATCGTTCTACTAGATTTGCTTGTGGGTGATAAGCACTTGTATTGATTTTTTTGATTTTCAAAATTTTACATGCGTGTTTAAAAAACTTGCTCATGAAATTTGCTCCTTGGTCTGTCACCAGTTCCAACGGAGTACCGAATTTACAAATGAATTTTTCGACAAAAGTTTTGGATACAGTCTCCGCTTCTTGATTGTCCATTGGAGCTACTACCAAAAATCTCGTAAGGTCGTCCTGCATGACCAGCGCATATTTGTTGCCCCATTCGGATTCTGGGAGAACAACAATGTCCATATATAATTTTTCAAATGGCTCGGATGACGTTGTAGTTACTTTTAACGGAATTCTGTTGGGTTTACAAATTTTATTTTTCTGACATGAATCACATTGTTTTACGTAATTTTCGATATCCCTTCTCATGTTTTTCCAATTAAATATAAGACCAATGCGTTTCCGCATTCGCCTTGCTCCAACATGTCCGCCTAAAGGAGCATCATGGAACTCTCGAAGAATTGTTTCGATATCTTCATTACGTACTTCAGTGCGTTCCGAATCTGCGTTATAAAGGCTTAACGTAATTTGATTTTTCAAAGCTAAAAATTGAATCATCTCAAGTACTTCAAATTGTTTAATCTTTCTGAACGAAATCAAATGAATATTTTTGGACGCTGTTATCGGCGCTTTATTTTGATTGAAGCAGTTGCTAAGTTTGTAAAAGAATGTTTTGGTATTAATCATTGAATTACTTTTGCCTTCCACAATAATTCCGAATAAATTACTATCTGGAATAGAAACAACTCCATCTTCGCAAAAATCTTTCAGTCCATGGGGTAAATCAATAATTTTTGAAATTTCATTAAATGCTGATCTGCTATTCAAAATTACAATGTTACAATCAGCATCTGCACTTTTCAAATTCCTAGAAATTTTCAATCGATTTACATCAATTGGATTATTCTTGGACATCTCTAAAAATTCATCATATGCGCTTGCCGCAAATGTGTCATTAGTGTGCGTGTTATTGCATAAATCGAAAACGTCGGCCATAATGGATTCCTCAACTTCAGCCTCGTCCGATATCGCACTCGTACTTGCTGGAGGTATATTTGACACCTTGTTTATGCCGCGTAGGCATGCTCGTAGGTCAGAACCCGTGCAATTATTATTTACGCTATCATTCATATAGGTCATCTTTTGCGTTTTTGTTTTGGTTCCCTCGCTTTCATGGTCCCGGTCAGCGATCGCGCCCCCGTTACTGCGGCACGGAACGGTGTCTTTTTTCATCAGCTGTTTGTTTGGATGATCGCGGTCGCGGTGCTTTTGATTGGATACGTTTTCTTGTTCTGCTAATTTCTTTTGCTGTCGTGTGACCACAGCAATTAATTTCGACCTTGCGGTTTTAATTTCATCGGCTGGATGACTCTGCTCTTCTGATTCATTGTCTGGATTTAGCCTAGAGAGAAAATCCGCTACAACGTTATCCTTTCCTTGTTTGTATCGAATATCGCATTCCAATCCTTGCAATTTCAAACGCAAACGTGTGAGGACTGATGAAGTTTCTTTTAGATGCCATATTGAGATCAATGGTCTATGATCTGTGTAAACAATAAATCTCTGATTGTAGATATAATGACGGAAATAATTCACTGCCCATACTATGGCCAGTAATTCTTTCTCAATTGTATGATATTTTCGTTCTGCTCCAATAAGTCCCCTACTAGCGTAAGCTATGGGTCTGTCAATTGATTTTTCATTCGATAAAACTGCGCCAATAGCGTATTCACTGGCATCTGTCGTTAAAACAAATATGTCCTTGTAATTTGGTCTCACTAGCAAAGAGTCAGACGTTAAAAAGTTTTTCAATTCTTCAAATGCTTTCTGGCACTCTGAGGTCCAGTTAAATTTTACATTTTTCTTCAATAGATCATTCAGAGGTTTTCGTTTTTCTGCAATTCCTGGTATAAACTTACCATAAAAGTTTACTGTTCCTAGGAATGATCGCACTCCTTTTACAGTTTTTGGTATTGCCATTTCTCGTATAGCCTTAATATTACCATCAAGCGGACGAATACCATTTTTATCAACTGTATGTCCTAAAAATTTCAATTCGGTTTTCAAAATTTGGCATTTTGTTGGTTCAATTTTTAAATTATGTTTACGAAGAGCTTTCAAAACTTTATTCAGATTCTCGTTATGCTCTTGAATTGTTCTTCCAAAAACAATGATATCATCCAAATAAACGATTGCTTTAACATCTTCAATTTCAAATAAAACTGTGTTCATCAGTCTTTGAAAAGTTGAGGGACTGTTTCTAAGCCCCATAGGCATTCTCGTGAATTCAAAATGACCTTTGGGTGTAGAAAATGCAGTTTTTGCAGCATCTCTTGGGTCTATAGGAACTTGATAAAATCCAGATTTCAGATCAATTGTTGAAAAGTATTTGCTATCGCCTAGGCTATCCAATATTTCATTTATTTGTGGAATCGGATATACAAATGGTTTAGTTATCAAATTCAATGCCCTAAAATCTACTACAATTCTATGCTTTTTGTTTCCTTCTTCGTCTAGATCTTTCTTTGGTATGCATAAAACAGGCGCATTCCAAGGGCTTTTACTGGGCCTAATAATCCCTTGCCGACGCATTTCTTCAACTTCCTCATTAATTTGTTTCTTCGTTGACTCAGGGAACCTATACTGCCTTTTATTTATTGGAACATTAGTCGATGTTTCAATTTCATGTACTGCTGCATCTGTTACTGTCAGGTGATCCCCTTTCAAATAAAATACATCACTATACCTTGCCATTATATTTTCCACTGCGTCGTAATTGGCGCTTTTCAAATGCTTCAAATCAATTGTATCTAGCAATTTTTCGATACGATTTTTACCTTGTATTTGTTCATAATTCAAATTATCTGTCAAACTTAGATCTTGGTTTGAATCTAAATCCTCTGGCGTATATTGATTCCCGGCCTCTACATTCTTATTGTAACATTCATTATTATAATATTCTTCATCAAAATGTTGATTTATACATTCCTCGTCCTCATAATACTTTTCATAAAGGCACATATTGCATGAATAATCTTTTTTCGGTACGATTGGCTGTGTAACTATTTCATCATGTATGACTTCATCAATATCAAAATTTACTTGACAGCTTTTGTCATTGTTATCATATTGTATACAATTACTATTATCTTGTAGATCAGTCTGGCAAGATTTATCTGATACCATTACGTAATTTGTTGTTGTAATATTGTTAATATTATATTCTACACTATCTGGCTTGCGTAGGGCTATGTAATCAAAGTTCTGGCTAATATATAATGTATACTGTTTCAAAAATTCTGCTCCTATGATACCATGTACATTTAAGTGGTGAACTAAATAAAATTTTATCTTATACTTGGACTTCCCAATTATTAAACTAACTTCAGTAGATCCGAGCGTTCTTGTTTGACTTCCATTGAATCCCGAAATCAAAAACTTTTCAGATTCCGAATAATCTATGTCTGTTGCTCCGATTCTAGGGGCTGCATCCCATCTTAATATGTTTAGTTGTGAGCCTGTGTCTATCATGTAATTGATTTTTGTGTATGGTCTTTCTACAGTGGGTATATTTAACATAAATTGATTATTGCCCGTCCAATGTATAAATACTTTTTCTTGTGCTGGAATGCATTTATCAAATTGAACCATTTGTTTTTGTGGTATGTTATAACTCTTATTTATGTTCATGGGCATCATTTTCTTATTACTTGCAGCATATAAGCGCCTTTCTAAATTATTTTCTGATTGACGGAGTGATCGGACGCAATTAACGAACCTCCGGTTATTTAGTTTTTTCGCTCATTATAGTAAATGTTGTTGTTTTGAATTCCCATGTCGCGTTCATCAAAAGTTCTGTTGGTCCAATAAGGTGTTATTTCATTAAAACTTGTCTGGTAATCACCACGATAAATTTCTTGTTGTCCCAGATTTCTATAATTGTTGAAATTTCCTTCATGCACTATTTCGGACTGGTTGAATCTACTTTTATTGTAATGAAAGTTGTGGTCGATACCTAGTTGATTACTGAATCTCTGTTCTTCATTTTGTTGCCTGTAAGATTCTGCAATGTGCGAATCCCTCAATCTCTGCTCGATGCGTTCTTGTTGTTCCACATCGATGCATTCTTCTTGTAGGTAATCTACCAAATCTTCCAATGAGTCTTCTTTTTTCGTTTTTGCAAAAATTTTCAAATTTATATCTTCCAATCCCGCTAGAAAATGTATTCTTAAATGTCTTTGAGCGTATGACTCAATTGTAGGATCTTTAATATAATCTTTTTCGAATTCATCAATATTCCTCTTAAGTTGAAGAACGCGATCTTTGTAGTTTTTAAAACTTTCACGCTTGCCTTGTTCAAGGGTCTCTATTTTATTAAACAGTTCTTCCAATTGTAAACTAATTCCGAATTCTTTTTGGAGATTATCTTTCACTTTATCCCAAGTATTTGCAAGAATGTTTTTAAATTTTAACGCTGCTGGGCCTTTAAGTTTAGACAGTGCAATTTGAATGAGTACGGTTTCTGCATTTTTCCTTTCACTAGCATCAGTTATCCGTTTTATGGGTTTCAAAAAACAATTTATTTGATATATGAAAGCATCCAATTCACACGCACTACCATAAAATTCTGGAATACACTGTATAGCAAAACCTATTGGAAATTCAAATCTAGCGTTGTTCGCTCCACTATTGTTGCCTATTTCATCCATTGTATTCGTGGCCATTTTTATGTTGATATTTTTACTGATTTTTTTTTTTTTTTAATTCAAATTAACACGACCTAATTGTTGCCGGTCTGTTGCATAGTTACAAAATTATTTTTTTTTCAACTTTTAATTGATTCCATTCCATTGTTATGCTAGTTTACAGCTGAAAATCATGTTTAGTGTAAAATTATGCCCTAAGTTTAAAAGCATAAGGGAAGAAAAATACAGTAGAGCTGAAAATATTTTCGATATCCCGTACAAAGCTGGCGATTTTGAATCAACATTGCTACAACTGATAAAGATTTTTTTTTTTGAAAGAAAAATACAAATCTTGATTTATTGAATATTTTGCTAAAATTTAAGACGATTGTTTCTTACACTTATCAATATCCAATCTGATGAAAAAAAATCAGATGTTCAAAACATATTACATTCAGCTTCCTATTATTGCAAAAAGATATTGAAAATTTGTGAATTGTAACTTGAGATATTTAAATTTTAGTAAATTTAAAAAAAAAAAAACTTGGTTGCGATTGTCTTGTATAATTGAAAAAAAACTGTACTTCTTAGTTTCCTTGTTCTAAACACGGTCTCACAATAAGCACGTAATTATGCATCAATAATTTTAATCGTTAACAGAAGTCCGCGACTTTCCTTTGATTTTGTTAGCTAGTGTTATTTGTTCGTATATTTCATCCACTTGTTCTTCTTGAAATCATTATTCTTGTTATATTTTTACATTATTTATTAAAAATCACTATGATTTCCTTTTTTTTTATAAATTTTTGAATAACTTCTTTATTTTTCCCACAACAGTATTTCAATTAAAATGTTTTTGTTCATATCGTAAAAATTTTTCATCATTTCAAACCAACTCACAAAAAAATTTAAACCATCTCAAAACACTTAATCATTTAAAATTTTAATACTCACGATACCATCAAATAATGCAGGCTGAATGATGTCCATTGGTCCAGGCACTCGGTTCCATACACAGGTTGTTGCGTTGCCATTTCCAATTCGGTGCTACGTTGTATTCCACTATCACTTGTGCTGCCACGAATTTCATCTTTTCCATCCAGTCTGTAACATTGTTTTCTTCTCAATTGTTCAAAACTGTTCAATGTTCATGGTTTGCACTGATTCTGACACTGATTTCTTCTTCCAGTCAGAAAATTGGCGTCCCGCTGTTCTAATTGTCGAACAGTTTTTCGCTGTCACCATATGAAGCGCCCTGTACCGTCCAGGGGCAGCATTAAACACTACACGGAATGTGATATCTTTCATTTCATTACAGTCCGACACAGTTTTAATAAACTATATTAAAGTATCACAAACCATCACTTAACTTATATTACAATGATTCAATTTTTTTTCTTATATCACCTTTCTGTATTTCTTCACCGAAGTTGAAAAAACTGAACCGAACTGGACTTTTACTCTTACGTTGAAAAACTGAACTTTTACAACTACTGTCTTTTCTGAACCAAGATTGAACACTCTAGCGTTGAAACTGACCCACTGTCTCACTGACTATCTTTGAACTCAACAACTGCGTTCTTCAACGACTCTAACGTCGAACTTTCCTCGATTACTCTGTTCTTCAACAACTGCCCCCGACTGAAGCCAAAGCCTCCGTATTTATAGCCTGAATTTCCTAGCAATACCCGAAGAAGTCACGAAAATTCCTAACGTTGCCCAACCCATCTTGGGCGTGTCCAAAAAACCTAAAAAAAATACTAAAACGTCCCAAAACCTTCTACCTTTCCTACTTGTCCACATCGTGTTTTACATCTTTCTCTTCTTGAAAAATCTCTTTTCTCTTGGGCGTATCCCAAGCCTAGCCGTGTCTTGGGCGTATCCCAAGCCCTACCAAAAATCCTAGTTCTGATAAAAAAAAACCTAATTTCCTAACCACGCCTGACTTGGGCGTGTTCGCAAAACCCCTACTAAGAATCTTTACCCGAAGGCCTACATCGTCTAGCCCCGCCTCACTTGGGCATCTTCAATGCTTGGGCGTGTCATATCGTCATCTTCACCATCGTCCTCATCGTCATCATCGTCATCATCATCACCATCATCATCATCATTATCATCATCATTATCATTCTTAGCCCCATCATCTTTTCGGACTTGGCACCCAATTCTTCAAAACAAAGCAACCGCCTTGTTATTCAAATGTAACCTTGCTTGCGCACAATGACCCCTAGCCGGGTCCCGGCCACGGATGTTGGTTGAAATTGTACTCCAACATTCTTTTCGTTCGGTTTACTTGAAGACAAAACAAATCCAGTGCAAACAAGCCAGGCGCCCTATGCGGCCAATACGGTGTCGATTTCAGAACATTCCAGCAAGGGTTTACCTGAGTTCAAAGCGAACCCAGTGAAAACAAAAAAAACCAACCACGGCTACGCGGCCAATTCGGCGCATCGATTTTCGAGACAAACAAAAACAATTGCGGTTACCCGAAACCACATGCGGCCAATTCGGCGCCTCAATCTTGTGACAAAAAAAACAATCTAGGCTATCTGAAACCATAGGCGGCCAATACGGCGCCTTGATTTCGCAACATTCCAGCTAAAGTTTACCTGAGTTCAAAACGAATCAGGTGCAAAACAATCCAGGCTACCTGAGACCATAGACGGCCAATTCGGTGCCTCGATTTCGAAACGTTCCTTTTAGGTTCACCTAGGTTCAACCCAAGCCAATGTCACCTTTGTGCAACCGCGATTAATAGAACATTCTTTCGGGTTTATTGCCCATCTTTGTCGTCGGCCCACCAAGCGTAGTAACAATCTGCACTACCCCGGTCCAGGCCCAACGTGTTCGAACACGATCGCACCCGGCCACCACCGGACGATGATGGGTCATAAAAACAAAGTCAGTAACGAATGGTATGTTTCCCGTTGCTTCCAATATACCGCGCGTGAGGTAGGTAGACCCTACGATGAAAATTGAATCTAAAATCCCCCGGGCAGCTGTTGGGAATGTGGGGTGAAAAAAAATGCATTTTTGTTTCAGTTGAATTGACTTTGAATAGGAAGGCGTGGGAATATTTAGGTCTTTGCACAAGGATGTTTTCGATCACCTGGCATTCATTTCACTCATTTGTCTATAACTTAATTCAAAAGCCTAATATTAAAATGCGATGTTCGGCAAACTTGTAACTTAGTGTTTTTCCTACAATTATCACCAAAGACGCCATATTCTAACTCTAATATTTACGGCATACAAGTGTTAGTACCACCTACTCATACTAAACGAACGAATTTTTCGATCGTTTAGTATGAGTAGGTGGTACTAGCACTTTTTTTTTTTTTTTCTGGATACGACTGAGGTTATGTACTGTTACGGTTTGGCTTCGCAGTCTTAAGGGGAATGGAAAACACTAGTTTTTGATTATTCCCGACGTTTCGGTCCGTTTGGGACCTTGAAAAAGGTCCGAAACGTCGGGAATAATCAAAAACTAGTGTTTTCCATTCCCCTTAAGACTGCGATGCCAAACCGTAACGGTACTAGCACTCTCACACTGTAAATATTAGAGTTAGAATATGACGTCCTTGGTGATAATTGTAGGAAAAACACTAAGCTACAAGTTTGTCGAACATCACATTTTAATATCATGCTTCTGAACTGAGTTAGAGGCAAATGAGTGAAACGATTGCCAGGTGATCGAAAACATCCTTGCTTAGTTCTATGTTCCTGCAACCCCAATATTCACGGTAAAATTGAATGCGCATAAGCCTAGCAACACAATAAATGCCAAAATATGACTATGAAATGATCGCTTTCTACTTGCGAATGATGTCTCCTCCTGAACTTTACGTTCCATTGAAGAATCTTCTCTGCATCTTGAGCTGTCATAGTTTTTGTTAAAAAAAAAAAAGCAACAACAATCATCATAACCTTTTTTCGTGTACGGAAAATTTTTCAACTAGATTTTGAAACAGTTTTATTGCTACTCTTAATATGGTTTGCAAAACCTCTCCGAAAGTGGTCCACTTGGCCGGAAGAGGCTCTTAAAGAGGTTTTAAAAAGGTTTTCATCAGTCTTATTGCAAGTTTTATTATATTGGTCATGAAGGAGGTCTCTTATAGAACCGAACAAAACTTAAAGTGTTACTTGAGCAGTCACTGCATTTAAGTGGGTGAGAAAAGTGATTTTCAGTACAGAAATCATGGATGGCGTTGCAAAAACAACGAAGTTATAAGGACAATTCTTTTTCCCGAAATTCTTTTACTATAATAGGATGATTGGGAAAAAATGTTATAAGGTAATGTTAGGATTCAATACAAAAGAAACAATGACGTCTGAAAGGTGCCCAAAACATCACTTTTTCAAAGATTATAATAAAATATAAATACGCTTTAAGAGACATCAACAACTTTTTTTGTGATGTACAGAATTGTCCTAAATTTTTAGCCAAAAATATAAAAGATTCGATAACCCAGGAAAGAAAAATTCAAAAAGTTACAAACTATACCCCGTCTAAAGGCGGGGATGGATATTAGAGGGTTAAAATTGCGTCAGATATCGAATTTATTCACTCGTACGTAAAGAGAAACATTGTTGGAGCTTTGAATTTGGTTGATTAAAATTAAATCGATTTTGTTTACAGCTTTTCTTTGATAAAATCAATTTTAAAGTCATTCCACTCTCACAAATCAAGCTAGCACAATGAGGAAGCCAATATGCCATACTGTAGTATACATTGTTCCGAAATCGAAAGCAAGGAGCAGTTGTCCCACACCAGCAAGCACTATAAATTCCACCCTTCCAACAATTCCCATCGGGAAACTATGAGTGGAAACCGCACTGATGAAGGTATTAAATGAATAGAAATCAGCATTTTATTTCATTTCCAAGCCAACTGCTGCTGCTGCTACCAGTATAACGGTTCGTTCCGGGAAGCGAAGCGATACCGTTCGATATCGGTAGACATCCGGGCCGAGTGGCTACTGAAAGACCGAAGGTACACCTCAGAGGATAACAATTTTCTTCCGTTATTTAACCACTGACTGTTGGTTGGTTGTACCTGCCAGCCGACGATTGCAGACTATGGAAACAATAGGGCCATTAGGAGTACATGCTGTATTCTTTACTGCATTTGTACAGCCCCTTCAATTCCCGGATGTATCGTGTCAATTCTGCTTTAGAGTGATGGAATGGCGACTGACTTCAGCATTAACATATTCATTGATTATCCGAGTTTGGTGAAATTACTTTTTGTAATGCGAATATAAGATGTTCATTAGCGTTAAGAGCTACATGGACAGACCTTAGCAATCATCAACAAATTAATTTTCTCAAGAATCCTCCATCAAAACTCAAATGCACCCACTCAAATCACAGAAAACCATCACTTCCATTTCGGCGCCCATTTCCAAGTCACAAAATCCCAAAAGCAAAACGCAATTTATTGCCAATTTCTCAGAAACCGGACTTTTATGACTAACAGCTTTTCCGCCTTCCTCACCCACCGGTTTTTCCGGACGGACGACCGTGTGTAATGTATTGTCGAATAACTGTTGCTCGTCGCTCGTTGCTCTTGCTGCATTTTCCGAAAATTCCTTGCTCATAAAAAGTCAACTACCGATTGCCCCGTCGTCGTTTTCCGCCGCACCTTTTCCGATTCCTCGGAAGCGATACCGGCAACGCCGGTCGGCACTTTTACGACACACCACCCGCCCGTCAATAGACACCACTTGCCACTGCCGCTGCGTCCTGCCGGAATCGACGACGACGACGACTGGAGGAGGTGGCGGTTAAGTACCACCCTCACCTTCTACATTTAGTCGCAGTTTTTTTCCGGCTCTCTTGTTCCGAAACTTCACAGCTAAGGTACCTTCGGCGGCGATGGGCGGTGTGGAGTGCCTGATAAATGCGAGCGTTTAAGGAGAATGATAATGGCAAATCATTACGGTAATGAGTTGGGAATTTCGTTTCGTTTGTCGATCTGTGTGCTGAAAGGATGCTGTTGCTGCCGCTGCTGCTGCTGCTTCTACTGAGTGATTCCAATAGTAGTGGGAGAGACGGAAATTGTCGAATGAATAATTCTTATTGCCTCATACTGTGAACATTTCGTTCGATGTCGTGCCTAGGGTGGAGAAGATCAATAAGTCAGAGCTGCATAAGCTGCAAACTCATTCAAAGCGATTGAGTAGCGCTAGAATACATCGTGAGCGCTAATGCTGCAGCATGGAACCAGGCAGAACGTGGAGAGATACAAACAGAAGTGGAAGCAGTAGTCCCGCCTCTTTCGAAAAAAAAAAATAACGCCATGATGACGTTTGACCTTTGATTGTAAAATAAATAATGTGACTGAACAGTGATTTTTGTTTCCAAGCTTTCCTACACGGAGAAACTAAAGTACCAAAAAAAGAGCTCAACTCACCCAACTTCCAGGTTGCATGGGGAAGCTAATTTAGAGTTGACGAAGTCGATGTTGACTTTTTCCGACTGTTGAATTTATACTCTAGCAGGATGGCTTTCCAATTTGTACAAAAATAAAAATACTCTTGTCCGACGTTTCGGTCCGTTTGGGATCTGCTTCTGGGACTCAAATTTCATAGGAACGTGTAAGTTTCGGTTGAGAGTTTTCCCTCGCCAAAATGGACGGTGTCGGTGTAAGCCTAACCGTGGAAGAGCTCTTGTTTAAGCTGAGCTGGAATATGATACCCGGCATTTGATCTAGCAACATTGCTTTTTTGGTGCAAATTTGGGTTCTCCTGTTCATTAGTGTCGACACTTTGAGTTTAAAATCAAGAAAGGTTACAGGACATTTTCCACTGAATTCCCCTTTTGGGAAGAATGGGTATCTGATTATCTGGAGGAAAGTATTTCTGACTGCATCGTATGTTACACTGATGGCTCTACTTTCGAAGGTCAATCTGGTTCTGGTGTCCATCCTCGTATGCTCACCCGAGCAAAGTTACATAACAACCGGATAACATACTGTGCTATCTGATATCAAAAATACTTAATTAAATTTATTTTCATTTTGGCTGAATAAGTAGGCAACATAACAAACATGATAACAACCACGTATACCCGTGAAATCATTAATATATCTCATTATGTTATCATCAAAGGCACTCTGATAACAACTTCTGTAAATCAATCAATATAATCCAATTGATAACTCATTTTGTTATCAGAAAGATGTTAGTTACGGTAATTGACAACTTACTTCCGTTGTTACTTACATGAATTACTTGTTACGTTGTTAATTACATGAATTATACATGAATGAAACTTACTTACTTACATGAATTATAAAGTTGATAACACAAAATTGTAAAATGAGTTCTGAAGCTAACACTAGTTAACAGTTTGTCACTGGTCAGTTATTGTACTTTGCTCGGGAAGGCTACATCCCCAAGCAACACGACTTGTTCCAAAGCCAGTATCAGCAACATCAGTGCAATTTATTCACTGTTCAAATTAAGGACAACAGAACACAATTGCTTCTTCTTTGAAACGCAAAGAGCGCAAATTTTAAATCGTTGTGCAACTTGAGCTAGGGGGAATGATAAAAAAATGAAAAAAAAATACATTCCGACTCGAACCATGGACACCAGAAGTATTAACCACTCACCTTACACACTACAACAGAAGCTCTGTGAGAGATTTGCTGCTCAATGCAGTATAAAAGCTACTGAAGTTACGCGTTACTTCATTGTACCGTCTTTGTCACAAGTTAGAAAGCTGTCAAAATGAAAAGACGCGCAAGTTTTCCGCAACACATTTGGAACCTAATCAGAACAAACAAACCAGAGTAAGATGTTTCATGTGTGTTACATAGCACATTTAATGCAAGCTGACTGTATTGCCACTTGTGAGGAATATGTAAGCTCCGCCTCCATAAATCGATGTTAAATACGATGTTATTTGTAATTCCTATGAAACAAAGCTGCAACTTAACGATATGCGGAGTTTAAATGCAACTCAACTGACAAGATGGAAGTTGCGTGCGCTTTTATTGCAACTCTTTTAGACCAAAGCATAGAAAACCATATTTTGGATGATGTTGCAGGTGCTGCTTGGGTCTGTCTTACAGTGGTAGACACTGTATCGTTTTTTCAGGTCAAAAACTTTGCTATTATGTGTGGAATGCTATTAACAGTTAAGAAGCATGTCATGGACAAATTAATATATGAACTCCTGTTCAGGTAACCAGGTTGCTATAGAAGCATTCGCTTCAGTCAACTCTAGGTCGAAGTTGTCAAACTCAAATCGAGGAGCTAAATGCAGCGAACGCTGTTCATCGGGTACCTGCCCATTCTTCCATCGCTGGAAATGAAATAGTTGATGCATTATTTCGCATAGGAGCATATCACTCTGCATATTCCTGAGCTGTAGACTAGAACAAGCAATACTAGAATATTTTGGAGTAAAGTCCCCAAACAAGGGCTGCAAAACGGTGAGTCGAAAACGAGTGCGTCCAACATAGCTCTGATCTTCACAAGTTCCTACCTCATGCTTCCACGGGTCAAGCGATGACACCAGCTAAGAGTTGTGTGCTTAGCTGGTAGTGCAGCCTAGGCACTGTTGTCCTTCTGACTTCAGCTAGATTGAGGAGATACGTCTCGAGCGTCTGTTCACCAAGGAGGTGCGGCTCAAACAGCGTCTGTTCAGGCATCGAGTGGCTGAGTATGAAATGCTCCTCCATCGGAAGCTATACCTATGGTGGCAGCCCCACCACGGTGGATAGGGGACCTTAGGCCAACAACCTACTGTTTCCGAAACCCAAAAAACCGTAACTGAAACCGAAAATGAAAGATTACGAACTGATTCAACGACAATGACTTTTAGCGCGAAACAATGGACAAGAATTGGAACTTGGAATGTATTAACCCTAGCCCAGCAGGGTAAACTGGCACAACTACCCAATGAGGCATGCCGTATGAAGCTTGAGATCCTAGGACTGAGCGAAGTCCGTTGGCCGAACTTTGGAGAACACAGATTGGCGTCGGGTCAAATTCTGCTATACTCTGGCCTACGAGGTGAACACGCTCCTCACCACCGTATAGTTGGTTTCCTGCTCAGCGCTCACACCCTTGCTGTGCTCATCAAGTGGGAACCTATTAATGAGAGGATAATTCGGCACCAACATTTCAAAAGGGCGTAACTGCATTTGGAAGTAATACCTTCTTTCAAAGCTGTAGGTCGTACTGCCTCCCTTACACTCAAACCACCGTGGTTGTCGAAAAGAGGAGAGTTTTTCCCATCTGGTACTTGTTGTGAAAAACATGGAAATCATAACACATGATCCACAGCTTTAAAAGAAGGTGATGATTCCAAAAGCAGTTATGCCCTTTTGAAATGTTGGTGTCGAATTGTAGCCAGATTCAGAACACGGGTTCGAAGCCTTATCATGATCCAAAGTTACGCGCCAACCAATGCTGCCAAATTACAAGATAAAGAGAACTTTTACAGTCAACTGAATGCTGTCGTGGACAAGATCTCGGAGAAATGAGCGAAAACGGAGAGCTGTATGCAGAGTTTTGTGGCAACAATGACATGGTGATTGGGGGATCACTCTTTCCTCATCGACCAGTGCACAAAGTGACAAGGGTTTCCCGTGAAGGCGTCACGGAAAATCAAATCGACCACATCTGCATCAGCCGAAAATGGAGACGAAGCCTTCTTGATGTGCGGAACAAGCGTAGCGCCGATTTTGCGTCCGACCATCAACTTCTAATCGGCGAGATCCGACTGCGCTTTGCCAGGATCCAGCGACAGGAGGAGAAAATCGGGCGCCGGTTCAACACACGCCGACTGGAAGACGCTGCGGTGAAAAGATCCTTCATCGAGGAGCTAGAGAACCGTGCTGCGAATAATCCAGAAGGTGGAAGCGTAAAAAATCAATGGAGTGTCATCAAGAACGCCTTCATCGCCACCGGCGAGAATAATTTGGGTAGCTACGCACCCAAAGAAAGCAGTGGATCACAGATGATAACTGGAGGAAGATAGAGGAGCGAAGGAACGCCAAAGCCGCGATAGAGTGAGCGAAAACACGAGGAGCCAAAGCCATAGCCCATCAGCGCTATTCGGCTCTCGAAAAGGAAGTGAAACGTTCGTGTAGACGGGACAAAAGAGCGTGGGCGGACTCCCTAGCCGACGAAGGCGAGAAAGCTGCAAGCATAGGCGACATCCGTCTCCTCTACGATGTCTCCGGGGATGAACCAGCCTCGGGCTGAAAATCCCCATAATAAAGAGCCAATAATAATAATAATAACGATGTCTCACGTCGCCTTAGTGGGATCAAGATGAATAATACGATGCCCGAGAAAGACACGTCTGGACAGTTACTGACCGACCCGATTAACCAGTTGAAACGCAGGTTCGAGCACTTTGGAAACCTTTTTCAAGTGTCGGCCACGTCATCAACACCTCAGCATTACCCGTGTCAACACCGAAGCTCCATCAGTGCAGGAGATAGAAACAGTCATCCGTAGCATGAAATCGAACAGAGCCCCGGGGGTCGATCGCATATCAGCTGAGATGCTCAAAGGTGACCTCGTAGTATCCACACAACTACTGCATCAATTATTCTTCAACATATGGGAAACCGAGACATTTACGGCCGACTGGATGCTAGGCGTCTTAGTGAAGAAACCCAAATAGGCTGGCCTGACTGTAAGCAATAATTGGTGGGGCGTCATGTTACTGTGTATCTTTCTCAAAGTCCTCTGCAAAGTAATCCTTAACCGGATACAGGAGAAGATTGACGCAACTCTCCGATGGCAGCAAGCAGGATTTCGTGCCGGTCGATTTTGTGTGGACCATATTGTCACGCTCCGTATCATCCTGGAGCAAATCAATGAATTCCAAGAGTCTCTCTACCTGGTGTTCATTGATTACGAAAAAGCTTTCGACCGTCTCAATCACGGAAACATGTGGAGAGCCCTCAGTCGCAAGGGTGTCCCTGAGAAAATCATCGGCCTCATTGAAGCACAGTACATATAGAGCATTTTCGTGCAGAGTACTGCACAACGGTGTTTTGTCCGATCCTATCTGGGTCGTTGCTGGAGTGAGGCATGGATGTATACTATCACCGCTACTGTTCCTCATCGTAATCGACGAGATCCTGGTAGGTGCGATTTACCGTGAATCAAAACGTGGCAGCCCATTACCATGGAGCACCTCAATGACCTCGAACTGGCTGATGACGTTGCTCTCCTAGCTCAACGGCGCTGTGATATGCAGAGCAAGCTCGATCATCTTGCCAATCGCTCCTCAGCGGCAGGTCTTATCATCAACGTCAACAAGACCAAATCGTTGGATGTAAACACGGTCAACTCTTCCAGCTTTACGGTAGCTGGACAATCAGTGAAGAATGTTGAGAGCTTCCAAGATCTTGTTAGCCAAATGGCGGTCGATGGCGGCACCAAGATCGACATAGGTGCACGGATCAAGAAGGCGAGGGCTGCTTTTGCGAGTTTAAGAAATGTATGGAAAAACAACCAGATCAGTCGACGCACCAAAATCCGAATTTTTAACTCGAACGTGAAATTTGTGCTGCTATACGCTAGTGAAACATGGTGTGTATCAGCGGAGAACACGCAACGGCTGCAGATCTTCATCAATACATGCCTGCGGTATATAATTCGTGCATGGTGGCCTCACAATTGGATCTCCAACGTGGAGCTTCATCGTCGATGTCACAAATCCGGTCCGGCTTTGACGACATGGACAACATCGCCAGAACATTTGGAACGGTGGCAGAATTATGTACCCGCCTGACACACCAAGCAGCAAAGGCCGGACATTGCTAAAATACATGCTGATAGGTGGAACCGAACACGACCGGATCCGTCTTGGTGGTATTAATGTCACGATAAACGTGGATATCTTCGATGTGGTTGAGGAATTCGTCTACCTCGGATCCTTACTGACGGCTTACAACAATTTGAGTGGTGAAAATCGAAGGCACATCAGCAGTGGAAGTCGTGTCTACTACGGGTTCCAGAAGAATCTGCGGTCTAAAACGATTCACTCCCGCATCAAATGCACCATGTACGAAACGTCAATAATAAAACCGGTGGTCCTCTATGGATACGAGACATGGACAATGCTCGAGGAGGACTTGCAACCACTCGGAGTTTTCGAGCGACGCGTGCCAAGAACGATCTTCGGCGGTGTGCAGGAGAATGGTGTGTGGCGGAGAAGGATGAACCACGAGCTCGCTGCACTCTACGGCAAGCCCAGTATCCAGAAGGTGGTCAAAGTCGGAAGGATACGGTTGGCAGGGCAAGGCAGAATGCTGGACAACAATCCTGCAAAGTTGGTACATGTTCGATATTGGTTCGGTTGGCATAAGATGGTGTGGGGAGCATAGAAAACGAAGGGCTGATCATCTGAAACGTGATCTGGCAAGGATCGGGCGTGACCGAGCTGTATGTGTTGCTTATTCATCAAATTGAAAGATGAATTTGTGAAAACAAAAGCGCGTACCAATGAGATATCATCTCGTGACTAGCAACTACGCAATGTAGATTATCTATATTCTGTAAACTATTCTCAGAAGTTTTTTGAGCTTCCCTCATTT
>NC_085137.1:117312574-117343999 GCF_035046485.1 Aedes albopictus
TTGCGAATTGTCTGCGCGAGTTGGAATAAATAGGACTGATTCATCTAATGGTAGGAATGCATTACTGCTGTAGCCTCAGAGCAGAGCCTACTTGCAGTAAGTTAACGGCCGAGTTTCAGACCCCTAGTGCAAGTTAATTTAATTTTAAGTTAACCCGTAAACACCCGGGACGAAATTCTTTTGCTAGAAATGCATTCTCTTTTTTGTTTTAAAACATTTTACCCTGGAGTATTTTTTTAATGGAAATAGTTGTGCTAAGAAATGCATGGTAAAGCAGCCGAAAATACTTTTTTTTTGTATTTTTTATATATTCTACATGTTTTTTTTTTCTGAATTTTCACCATTTTGCTAATCATTAATAGTTTTCACCGATCCTTGAAATGCAATGTATCACTACCCATCATAGTCTGTTGAAGTTGTCATCGCAGAGCTTTTCTAAGGCCCCTAAAGTACTTCGAAGTGTGTGTCATAAATCCGGCATTCAATACCAAATTTTATACACGATGAATGATTACAGAACATAGTCTACGGTACTTAAAAAGCCTCAAAGCACCCCTAGAAAATTCATAGTACATTAATTGATCTAGGTCATCCAAACTACTCTGGAATTCATTTTCTTTGGATCTACAACATCTCCCATCATGTGTGATGTTTAGTCACGTTGATGGCCATTTTACCTCACAATGCTACGAGGAACTCGATATTGTGGCAGTGAGACAATCCATGAAATACAAATGACCTCCAATACACTTCGAAGTGTGGGTTACGATATCTACATACTGTATCATGCTATAATCGTAAAAAATATTCGTCGAATGTAGCCTATACTGCTAATGGAGCCTCAGTGCACAACTATAATGCTTTTGGTAGATTCATGGGGTACTTCAGGCTTTCCAAACTATTCAGGAATTAGGGCCTTCAGGGTGTACAGGCTCTACTCTTATTTCTCTATCGGCATAATTCTTTCACGATTGTGTCTGTTGCACCTCATAATATTCCGAGTATCTCTGCGTGTTGCTGTTTAGGTGTCCACTGGCATACAAATGGACCCCAATGTATTTTGAACTATGGGTCGCAATATCTTTGAATCTTAGGATATGTTTATTGTAGCGAATGCTCACGGAATATAATCTACGCTATTCTTAGAGCCTCGGAGTGCAGTTCTGATAACTAAGCAACATTCACTTTTTTTTTTTTTTTTTTTTTTTTACCATATTCACAGGTTCAGCATTTAAAATAAGCTGTAACTGTTTTTTTTTAATTTAATATGGTTTATTTCATGTTCATATAAAATGTATTACATATCACTGGTACATTGCTGTTAGTAGTTCTTATTCTAACATACATTCAAAAGATATCCAAAGTTTTTTTTAAACATATGCCGGTTGTTCCACCGAATTTCTCGTATTGACTTTTTGAAACAAAACAAGCTTTTGGATGTCGTGTTACTCAAACACCATGCGATTGCATGGCATGAAAGCCATAAACCCGCACATTGCTGTTCGTCTGAAACATCTATATTACATTGGAGTAAATCGTCTAACTGGTCAAATACAATTTTCAATCGATCCCTCATGACTGTTTTGGTCCAATTAATTATGTCTGCCGTTTTATGTCATTAATTATTATGTCATTAACAAAACGATAGAGCAAGTCTTTGTCGAACGATGGTAAAAAGTTTAAGCTTAGGTTCCGCCAAATAGTGTTCCATTCAATTTGAGGAAAACGATCCTCGACGCCAGTCGGTATGTGTTTCTCGTTCAAAAAATTGTAACACTTGGTGATCTAGGTCATCCAAACTACTCTGGAATTAAGATCTTCCAGCTCTACAAGCTCTACTCTTGTTACTTTATCGGTGTAAATCTTTCACCATTATTTTCGTTGTATCTCATAATATTACGAGAATCTCTTTGTGCTGTTATTTATGCGTCTATTATTGGCATACAAGTGATCTTCATGGTATTTTGAAGCATGGATCTTAAAATTTGTGTACCTCAGCACATTCTCATTATAGCGAATGCTCGTGGTATATAATCTACGCATTTTTCCTATACAAATTCCTCCACAAATTCCTTTAAAAACTGCTTGAGGGGCTCCTGCAGGAACTCCTCTTGAAATTGCTCCGAAAATATTATCAGGGATTTCTTCAGAAATTTCTCGAGAAATTTCTCCACAAATTCGTCCAGAAATTACTTCAAAAATTTCTCTATTTTCTCTATATTGCTGCCTCCAAGTATTCCTCTTCACATTTCTACAAAAGTACTCCTGGTATTGCTCAAAGACTTCTACTAAAAAATATTCAAACAATCCCTCCAAAAATTCCTACAGAAATTTCTCCAGTAATTTTTCCAGGAATTTCTCCATTAACTCCTCCAAAACTTCTACCAAGAATTTTCTCCAAGATCCCCTCCAGGAATTTCTCACTAAATTATTCTAGAAACTCCCTCAGAAATTCCTTCAGGAACTCCTTCAGGGAATTCTCCAGAAATTCTTCTGGGAATTCTTCAAAAATTCCACCAAGAATTCCCCCACAAGTTACTTCGGAAATTCCTTCAGCAAGTCCCCCAGGAATTTCTCAAGAAAATGCTCCTGAGCAGACCCGTGCACAGGAAAGGCGACAAGGGAGGGGTTCCATCTAATTTTGGCAAATGACGGAGGGGCGCCTAGTACATGGAACATCGGTAATGGGAGTAGTTTAACCCCCAAAACCCCTCTCATGTGCACGGGCTTGCTCCTGAGACAACTCCAGGAATTCCTCCAAGAGTTCCTCCGAAAATTCCTCCAAGAATTTCTCCGAGAATTTATCCAGGAATTACTCCAAGAAATCCTATAACAATCCCACAAGGAATTCCTACAAAAAAAAATCTCCAAAAGTTCTTTCAGGAATTTTTCCAAGAATCTTTATAGATATTCCTCCAAGACTTCTGCTAATAATTTCTTTAAGAATTTGTCCAGGAATTCTCCAAAAAATATTTTAACAGTTCCTTGAGGAACTCTAATAAAAATGTCTCCAAGGCCTGCTCTAATACTTCTGTCAAAAGTTCCTCCAAGAATCTTGGCCAGGAGTTCCTTTATAAGTTCCTCTAGAAATACCTACAGGATTTTTTCAAAAAATACCTCCAAGAATCCCTCCAGGAATTCCTCCAAGACATTCGCCAAGAATTCCTTCAACAATCCCTTCCAGAATTGCCTTCCAACAATTTCTTCATGAAAACCTCCAAGACTTCTTTCAGCAGAATTTGGGTTTTATATACAGTATACATACAATACCATCAAAGCTCATTTCGTTAGAGTTAGGAATTTCTCCAGTGATACCATCTGGGGGCTCCTCCAGAATTTTTTTTTCCTGTGTTTCTCCAAGTATACCTGGGGACCATCTGGATCCACCCTGGTACATCTTGATTGATTTGTCTTTATTAGAGAGACTTTCAGCCCTTGGCTCCTGGTACATCTTCCAGAGATTCTAACAGAATTTCTGTCATGGATATCTTATCTAGGAATTTCATCTTTCAAATACTCGATCACAATTTAAAAAATCTCCAAATCCTTCAGTAACTACTGGTAGGAATTCCTCCTTGTATACCTTTCTTTGAATTCCTTTAGATTTATTTAATGGACTTCGTCTGAAAATTTCTCCAACAAATCTTCCTATAATTATAATTCCTATAGGCTTTCCTTAGGGAACAGGTGCTTAGTCTGGGATTAAAGGATTCTATCTGGAGATTTACCTACGAAATCTTGAAGGATTCCAAGAAAAAACTCAGGATTTCCAGAAGAAAGTTTAAGAAAATATAATCCCATCAATCTTAAGGGTTTTGTACAAGGAACTCTTGCAGGACTTCATGAAAAAAAAACAACTCCTGCTGGATTCCTTGAAAGAACTTCTGAAGGATTCCCATAACGAACTTCTGTAGATTTGCCACAAGGAACTCCTTGAAGATTTTCAGAAGGAATTTCTGGAAAATTCACTGAAATAACTCCTAGAAATTTTCTATAAGGAACACCAAAAGTACTTCCAGAAGAAATTTTGTACTAATTAAAAAAAACTGCTCAAGGATTTGCAGAAGTAACTACTGGAGGAATAAAAAAAAAACTTCCTGGAATAAAATCCAAAAGGCTTCACAGAACGAATTCTTGGAAAGAGCGCAGTAACAAATACTTGAGAAATTTCAAAGACGAATTAACATGAAATTTACGCATTTTTCTGAGAAATAATGCATACATACTAAAAATAACCAATGCAGGAATAAAAATATGAGTGAGTTCCAGAAGAATTCCTTGGAAAAAGACTAGAAGAAATTTTATAAAGAATTCAAGAATAACTACTAAATGAAATCCTGATGAAATCCTAGAAAAACTTTCAAAGGAATCCCAGAAGAAATTCCTGAAGAAATATAAGTAGAATTACTGGAGGGATTTCAGAAAATAATCATGGAAAAAATACTATTCGCCTCCCAAGGAAATGATTTTACTATTGCGCCTAATTAAGAATTATTCCGGGGAAACCTTCTCCATGCACTATTATTTCGTGAAACTTGTATGTATTTAATTATCGCGGAAGGGACATTCTTGCAGGAATTTCTTTGGCAAGAATACCTACTTCTTAAAATTTCAACAAAACCCTCCATGATTACTTTCAAGGGCACCGGCAGAAACTCCTTTGGGGATTATTTCACGATCAAAAATTCAAATTCTGGTGTGTTTACAGAAAGAAAATTCTCGCATGATTTCTTAGAATGGTATGAGTAAAAAATCTTCTAAAGATACCTCTTAGTATCCCTTCAGAATGCATTCCTGTCCATGCATTTCTTTGAAATTTTTCATCATCCAGATTCTTTAATATTCCCCCAGGAATATTCCTTAGGGCTTTTTCAAAAGTTTCTCAAGAAATCAATAGATTCATCTTAAAACTAGCACTCGGGTTTCCACAGAAATTCCTTCTGAAATTCCATCTGAGACTTCCTAAGGGATTCTGTAGGAAATTTCTCCAAATACTGCTACATGAGTTCATGAATGTAGCTTCCTTCATGCATACCTTCAAATATTTCTGAAGGAATTCATCCAAGAATTATGTCATACTTTTTTTCAGAAGTTTTCTTTGAAATTTGTCTAATAATTCTCAAAATAAGCCATTTTCCGAAATTTTAAGAATTTTTGCAGTTTTTTTTTTCAAAATTATTGCTTGAATTTCAGGAAACCTCCTCAGGTATTACTCCATTTATTCCGGGATTCCCTAACCTATTTATTTGAAAATTCATCAAGAAAATTCTCACGAGATTCTTCTGGAATTTCTTCCAGGGGTTTCTCTATTCGTTCCATCAGGTATTCCTCTAGGCATTGCTTTGTGTTTATTCAGACCGTCCTTCAGGGGTTCTTTCAGTTTTTTTTTTTCAAAGAATCTCTCAACAATTACTACAGAATCTGTTCCTTAAAATTATTTAGGGAAATTTTCAAGAAATGGTTTTGTGATTACCTTCAAAAGGTTTTCCAGTTCTTCCAGGTATCTATTATTTTAGAGATTCCTTAAAAAATCGTTTTTTTTTATTTTTTCAGTGGTTGGTAAGGATTTCCTTTGGGAATTTCTCCAAGCAGTAGTTTAGGGACTTTTGTGTTCTAATTTTTGCAGAAATTGTATAAGAAATCTTTCTGAGCATAGGGTATAAGTGCCATCAGTAATCTCACGCTCCCATATTCATCCTATTCGAAAACAAGCAATTACGGCACTGGTTGATTCCGTTCTTTTTGTTTTCATGGGTGCTCACTGCTAACAAAAGTAAGAAACACAACAAACACTGGAGAAATTCCCAGTGGAAATGCTGGAGAAATTCTCAGATGATTTTCTGAAAAAAAAAATCACGGAAGACTTCCTGAAGGAAGACTTCCTAGAAAAAATCTGAGTATTTTTTTTTAACCGGAAATTTTCCTGAAGAAATTCCCGGAGGAATTCCTGGAAGAATTTCTGGAGGATTCCTCGGACAATTTCTTGCAGAAATTTCCGAAGCAATTCCTGGCGGATTTTCTGAGGAATTCCCGAAGGAATTCCCGGAGACATTCCCGGACATATTCCTGGAGGAACTCCTAGAAAAATTCTCGGAGAAATCCATCCTGGAGAAATTTTTGAAAGAATTCCTGAGGAAAATCCCGGAGCAATTCATGTAGTAATTCCCGGAGGAACTCAAGGAGGTATTCCTGGGAAAATTCTCTGAGTAAATCCGGAGGAATTCCAGGTGAACTCCTGGAGAAATTCCCAGAAAAATTCCTGGGGATATTACCGAAGGAATTCCTGAAGGAATCTCCGCAGGAGTTCCTGATGTTGGTCCTAGAGGAAATCCTGGAAAAAAATCCGGAAGAATTCCCGGAGACATTTTCAAAGGGATTCATAGAGAAATTCCCGGAGAAATTCCTGGAAAAATTCCCGGAAGAGTTCCAGTAGAAATTCCCGGAGATATTCCCGGAAGAAAAAACGGAGTAATATTGTGGTGTGACAAAATTTGTCTGCAGGGGGTAAAAGACGATGTAGCGAATAACCTAGCGCATAAATCACTAATCAAAGACTCAGACAGTTTTTAGCTTGCTGAAGAACTATGTTGAAGACGGCATCATTCTATCTTATGAGGATTCTGAGATTAAGATGTTTGAAGATTTTTGACCCTGGCGCCACCTAGCGGATGAGTCTCAAACCAAAGACTTAACTATTAGATAGTCCTGAATTTGCTGAAGAATTTTGACGAAGACATCATCATTCTATCTTATCAGGTTTCTGAGATATGAGGATTTGAACATTTTTGACACTGGCGCCGCCTAGCGGCCAAATCGTGAACCAAAGCCGCCGTTGCCAGATAGTTCTTAGCCTGCTGAACAACTTTGCTGAGAACGGCATGCTTGTACCTCATTAGGGTATCGAGATATACGAGTTTGAATTTTTCAGACGCAATGCGCCACCTAGCGGATAAATATCAATCAAAAGACTTTACTATCAGATAGTTCTGAGTTTGCTGAAGAATTTTGCCGAAGACAGCATCATTCTATCTTATCAGGTTTCTGAGATATGAGGATTTGAACATTTTTAACACTGGCGCCGCCTGGCGGCTGAATCGCGAACCAAAGTCGCCGTTGAAAGTTAGTTCTTAACCTGCTGAACTGCAGTATGCGGCAGGAAAAAATGCGAAAGTGTTTTTCAACTTCACACCTCGTTTTCGTCCATTTGACGTTAACCAATCTATGTTTTAACGTTCCATGATCTCTAATAGGCTAGTTTTCTGAAAAGTTAATTAAAAATTTTCCCATTTTGGTAACTAACCTCTCATGGCGGCACCTGAAGCTGAAGACTATCAGAATTTTCAAACCGCAGAAAAATACACAGGTCGCTAAATTTCGTATCTGATAAAACAAAATGTTTAATTTTCGCTACAGTATCATCAAATATATCTACTTATTTCATCTAGTATGTGAAACTACATGGCTCTGGATCAGTGTGGTCTGGTTGTTCATCGAATTTAAGCTAATTTTGTTACTGTTAGAGTCATTTTGTTTAATGGCCATTGAGCGCGCAGTTTACTGATACCCGCTTATTAGGCTTACATTTTCACATGTTAAACATCCAATATGTTCATTTTTATTTTTCAGTGCTAGAATATAGAAATTGACTGATGCACTGTCATGAAAAAATAGTCATATGTATCCCATATTTAGCGTGTAATAGTGCCTTGAACTTTTCGCATTTTTTCCTGCCGCACCCTGTAATTCGCCGAAGACACTATACTTCTACCTCATCGTGATCTTGAGATTTACGTTACGTAAAGTATGTGGGCAATTTTGGTTCCCCAAGACAATCCGGAATAACTCCGGAACCATGTGGACCAGGCACCCATGTCCCCGGCTTCATAAACTAGAAGAGTTTTTCGGGAAGTTGTGAAAATTTCATCAAAATCCATCAAAAAACAAAAAAGTTATGACCATTTTCGTGCTTTTCCGAACGTGGAAAATGTACGTTGGCTGGATGAAGGTTAATCTTACTTCCGACGAAAGAAGTAAACCAAAATTTATAAATACAAACATGTTATAATATTCGAATGAGTATTATCTGTTTCGTACCTTTTAATTCCGCCCTATGTTGCTTACTTGACAGATACGCGTATTTTGACTGCCACTTGTAATCTTCCTCAGTGTCAGTTATCCACTGGAAGATTACAAGTGGTAGTCGAAATACGCGTATCGTTCAAAGGATAAGCAACATAGGGCGGAATTGAAAGGTACAAAACTGATTACACTCATTCGAAGAGGGTATTCTGCTTAGAGGGTTCGAAAAGTCGGTACAAGATGTTATAATCGAAAGAGAGGAGACTAAAAGAGAACCTCTCATCTGTACTTAGGACCTATAGAAATGTTTGTCGATTATGTGTTATAGTGTTATCCTCATTGTGACGCATACATACATGTATGTTTTGTATCTCGTACATTTGATTGTTATTACAAAAGATTCCATTTCAATATAACCGGTTGAAGATTAAACTATAAGTAGTAGGTATTATAAATAAATTTGACAAAGCATCATGTCCCGGCAAACACTAACTGAGTTTTCAATTTCTTGCTGCAGTACCATGCCACGTAACCCTCACTAAGTTGTTACTTTTCTATTCCCGCAGCCAGCTTAACTTTCTCCATTCGTTTCAATTCAACTAATGGTGAACAATTCACGTGCTTCCTGGTCTTCCCATCCAACGTCCCAGCTTCTCCGAGAAACCTGCAGCAGCTGCCATCCCCCTCCAGTCTACTTCTACCAGCTAGTTCATGCTGTTTCTCCGAAAGCATGAAATTAGCTTTACAACTTTGTGTGAGCGTGATACCGAGGGACTTTAACAACAACAACAGCAAACAGTTAAGAAACGTGCCACGTCATGACATCTCTCCGACTCTGACAATGTACCTAGTAGGACTTCTACTGGGGCGACATGCGACCTGGCCCCGACTCGCCCCCAGATCACCTCGATCCACTCCGCTCCATCTACAAGGAAACCCAATTTCTCCCAGCCGAAGCCGGCAGGTGCAGGATGGATCGAGAAAAATCACTCCCAGCAAAGTGTGCGATGGAGCGGTGGAAAATCTCATGACGTGGTTTTCCTCCTTCGTTCGGTTGCGCGCGTTTGTTGGATTGGTTGGTTATTTCAATTCCGGTTAAGGTACACCGGGGCAAGTTGAAACGGGTGGGGCAAGATGAAACAGCGGGTTTACATGATGTTATCCAATGTTGGTAAACAGCTTGAATACTATAACACATAGTTTTTGATTCAACCAATCTTTTGGCGAAAGAAAAATTGTCAAATTATATTGAAATCTATTTCAAAACTTCGCGTTTCATCTTGCCCCACCCGTTTCAACTTGCCCCGGTGTACCTTATGGCTTTTTTTTCTCGCTCCAGCAGCGTGGGACAACGTTACAATGGTAAATTGTACACCTGCCAGAGCTGTCAGAGTAATAAAACGTAAATAAACTGATGGGCCAGGGCTGGACCCGCAGGGGATGATGAAGATGTGCTTGGAGTCTGGATTTGTTTAGCTACACAGCAAAAAAAGTTGTTGAATATTACATCGAAATCGCTGCAACCAGGTCGTTACATCGATTGATTAATATTACACAGCCCGATGTACTCGACGGCTGTTGATGTAATAAACAGATCCGATGTAATTCTTGCGATGTAATTTATTCGACGTACACGGTGCGATGCAATCCTTGCAATGTACGTAAGGAAACGATGTAAACGCTTGCGAATTCTCCTGAATGGATGATAAAATTGAATTTCATCTTTTTTCGACGAAAAAAATTGTGTAGCTGAAAAACCACTAGGTTTTTAAGGATACACAAAATTTAAGTCGAAATAGGATCAAATACAATTTAATCAGCCATTCAGGAGGAAAATCAGAAAAAGTATATCCTAGAGGGAAATTTTATTTGTATCGTAGGTTTTTTTTTTATAAAATTTAATTTACTTCTAACATTCTATAAGAATCATAATTATAAAATATATAATTCAAGTTGGTTCTGCGGGCGACCATTCTCACGGAAGCGGCGAATAAAGTACTGCTTGAAGACAGCGGCGTCGTCAATCTAAAATATATAAATATTCAATAATAATCATTAGTATTAATAATTGTTTGATTAAATTTGGATTAAATAACTAATTTTGTCAGAATTTTGTAGAAATTAGTCAAAGCAAGAGTAAGATATTTTCCTAGTGTAATATCGGTGCCTGTTTTGCTTGGAAATTAATCGTGCCAGTAAATAGCTGCTCAATATGCTTAAACAACATCAAATTGGGCAAGGAATCATAATACTCACACTTTTTGTGCCATTTCATTGCAGAGCCGGAGAATTTACCTTCTCACCATACAAAAATTTAGCTCATTACTACAAATCTAGTACTTAACCGATTGGTCCTATTTTTCCAGGAGCTCTTCCCAGAGCACTTCGCTGATTCATCCAAGAATTCCAAGGTTCCTCCTTCCTCGGATATTTATGCAGGATTTTCTCCAGGAATTTCTGTAGGAGGACTTTGGGGAATTCCTCCAGGAGTTGCTCGGGAGTTTCTAGAGAATACCTCCAGGAACTCCACGGTAGTATTTCCAGGAGTCCCCGGTAGTTCATCCAGGATACTCCTTTAGAAGTTCCCCGGGAAATTTCTCATGTGTCAACCGGAATTCCTCCAGGGGTTTCTTGGTAATTTCTCTGGGAGTTTCCCGGAAATTCCTTTAAGAGCTCCTCAGGAATTCGCCCAGGATTAATCCTGGAGTTCTGAGGCTATTCCTTTCCCAGGAATATCTGCAAGAGTTTATCTGGGAATTCCTGCAGGAGGACTTCGGAAAATCCTACAGGAGTTCTTCGGAAATTCCTGCAGGAGTTTTTAGCGAATTGCTGTAGATGTTCCTCGGGGATTCTTTCAGAAGTTTCTTGTAAATTCTTGCAGGAGTTCGTCAAAAATTTCTCCAGGAGTGCTTCGAGAGTCCTTCCAACAATTTTTCGGGAATTCCTCCAGGAGTACCCCGGGAGTTTCTTCAGGTGTTCCTCGGGAACTTCTTCAGCAGTTTCACTGGAATTTCTTCAGGAGCTCCTCGGGAATTCCTCCAGAAGTTCCTCGGGAATTCCTCAAGGAGTTTTTAGGGAATTCCTTCAGGAGTTCCTCGCAAATTTCTCGGGAGTTACTTTAGCATTTTCTCGGGAATTCTATTGTTCGTGCAGTTGAAAATCGGAATTTTTGACACGCGGAAATCGATTTTTTCTCTTGAACCGTGCGTCGGACGTACGTCAGACAAAGCGCGCTGGATGGAGGCCCGGATCCGCTGCCCAGCGCACTACGTCCGACGTTAGGTTTCACATTTGGATTTGGAGAAAACTCGATTGTCGCGTGTGGAAAAACTTCGGGTATCAACCGCGACGAAAATGTCAAGAGTTCCTCGAGAATATCTCCAGGAGTTCCTCCACATGTTTCTCGGGAGTTCCGCAAAAAATCCTCCACTAGCTCCTCGGAAATTCCTCCAGTAGCTCAGCGGAAATGCGTCCAGTTTTTCTTGGGAATTCCACGGCAGTATTCCTCCGGTAATTCATCCAGGAGTTTCAAGGATATTCCTTCAGGAGTTCCCCATGAATTGTTGTTCCTTGGGAAGTCATTCCGCAGGTACACTACAATTCCTTCAGGTGCTCCTCGGGAATACCTCCAGAAGTAGCTCGGAAATTCCTCCAGGAGTTCCTCGGAAATTCCTCAGGATTTTTTCCTGGAGTTGCTCTGGAATTCTTCCAAAAGTTCCTCGGGAATTCGCCTAGAACTGCCTCGGGATTTTCTCGGGGCTTGCTCCACGAGTTCTACTTGAGTTCCTCCAGGAGTCCCACGGAAATTACTCCAAGAGATTCCCAAGAAACTTCTGGAGCAATTACTGAGGAACTCCTCAAGCAATTCCCGCAGAACTTCTGGAACAATTCTCGAGGATCTCTTGGAGCAATTACCGAGGAACTCCTGTTGCAATTTCCGGGGAACTCCTGTAGCAATTCCGGAGGAAGTTCTACTCCTGAAGGATATTCCAAGGAACTCCTGATGATGTTTCCTAAGAACTCCTGGAGGAATTCTCGAGGAACTGCTGAAGAAATTCCCGAGGAACTCCTGCATAAATTTCCAAGAAATTCTTGGAGGAATTCCTGGGGGAATCCCCGTGGAGCTCCTGGAGCAATTCCCAAGAAAATCCAGGAGGAATTTCTGAGGGACTCCAAAGGCAATTCTCTAGGAACTTCTGGAGATATTCCTGAGGAACTGCTTGAGGAATTCCTAGTGGAATTCAGAGGATCTTCAGGAGAAACTTCTGGAGGAATTTCCGAGGAGTTCCTGGAGTAGCTCAGGAGCTCCTCGGAAATTCCTCCAGGAGTTCCTCGGGAATTCCTCCTGAAGTTCCTCGGGAATTTCATCAGTTCCAAGTTGCACCCAGAGTTTCTCTGAAATTCCTCTATGAATTCCTTCTGGAATTCCTCGGAAGTTTCTCCTGGTGTTCCTCTGAATTCCTCCAGGAGTTCCTCAGAAATGCTTCCATCAGTTCCAAGTTGCTCCCAGAGTTCCTCTGAAATTCCTCTATAGGAGTTCCTCGGGAATTGCTTCAGGAGTTCCTCAGGAATTGCTCCAGAAGCTCCTCGAGAATTCCTCTAGGGATTCGTCGGAAATTCTCCAGGAGCTCCCCAGAAATATCTGCAGCAGTTCTTCGGGAATATCTCCAGAAGTTCCTCGTGAATTCCTCCTGGAGTTCCTTGAAAATTTCTCCGGGAGCTTCTCAGAAATTACTCAAGAATTTCCTCGAGGATTCATCCAGGAGTTCCTAGGAATTTTTCATCAAGAGTTCCTCTGGTATTCCCCCCAGGAGATCCTCGGAAATTCCTCCAGGAGTTCCTCGGAAATTCCTCGAGGAGTTTCTCGGTAATTCTTCCTGAAGTTCTCCGAGAATTCCTCAAGGAGTTCCTACAAGAGTTTCTCGGGAATTCCTACTGGAGTTCCTCAGGAATTCTTCCAAGAGTTCCTCGGGAATCCCTTCAGGAGTTCCTTGGGCATTCTTCCAGGAGTTCCTCGGGAATTCCTCCAAGAGCTCTTCTGAAATTCCTCCAAGAGTTCCTCGGGAATTCCAATAGTTCCTCGGAAATTCAACCAGAAGTTCCTCAGCAATTCCTCCAGCAGTTCCTCAGGAATATCTCCAGAAATTTCTCGGAAATTGCTCCAGAAGTCCCTTGGAAATTCCTCCTGGACTTCCTATGAATCGCTGCAGGAGTTCTTCGGGAATTGCTCCAGGAGCTGATATGAGATTCCTCCTGAAGTTCTTCGGAAATTTCTTCAGGAGTTTCTTGGGAATTTCTTCAGAAGTTCCTCTGAAATTCCTCTAGGAGTTTCTCGGGAATTCCTCAAAGAGTTCGTCAGGAATTCTTCCAGGAGTTCCTCGGGAATTGCTTCAGGAGTTTCTCAGGAATTGCTCCAGAAGCTGCTCGGGGCTTCCTCTAGGGATTCCTTGGAAATTCTCCAGGAGCTCTCCAGAAATATTTGCAGGAGTTCTTTGGGAATATCTCCAGAAGATCTTCGAAAATTTCTCCGGGAGTTCCTCAGGAATTTGTCAATAATTTCCTCGAAGATTTATCCAGAAGTTCCTAGTATTTTTTCACCAACAGTTCCTCTGAAGTACTCCAAAAATTCCTTGGAAATTCCCAAAGAACTCCTGCAAATCTTTCTGGAGAGCTCCTGGAGAATTTCCAAGGGACTCCTCTCTAGCAACTTCTGGAGATATTCCTGAGGAGCTGCTTGAGGAATTCCTGGGGAACTCCTGGAGGAATTCAGATGAACTTCAGGATAAATTCCCGAGGAACTCCTGGAGGAATTCCCGAGGAACTCCTGGAGGAATTTCCGATGAATTTCTGAAGTAGTTCAGAGGAACTCTTGATGAAAAAATCCTAGGAACTCCTGGAGAAGTCTTCGAGGAAATTCTTGACAAATTCTTGAGGAGCTCCCGGAGAAATTTTTAAGGAACTCCTGATGAAATCCACTTCTGAAGAAATTCCCAAGGAACTCCTGAAGAAATTTCCGAGGAACTTTAGGAGGAATCCCCGAGGAGCTCCTGGAGTAATTCCCGAAGAACTCCTGCAGCAACTCAGAGGAACTCCAGGAGGAATTTCCAAGGGACTTCTGAAGCAATTCATGAGGAACTTCCGGATAGATTCCTGAGGAACTTCTGGTTGAAATTTCGAGGAACTTTTGAAGAAATTCCCGAGGAACTCTTGGAGGAATTCCAGAAGAAATCTTGAAGGTATTCCCGAAGAACTTCAGGAGGAACTCCTGGAAGAATGTCCACGGAACTCTTGGAAGGATTCCTGAGGAACTCTTGGAATAATTCCCGAGGAACTCCAGTAAGAATTCCCGAGAAACTGTTGTAGGAACTCCTTGAGGAATTTTCGGAGAACTTCAGGAAGAATTACCGAGGAACTCCTCGAGGAATTTCCGAGGAACTCCTGGAGGAATTTCCGAGGAACTCCTGGAAGAATTCTCGACGAACTCTTTGAGGAATTCCCGAGAAACTCCTAGAGGAATTTCAGAGGAACTTCTGAAGAAATTCCCAAGGAAGTCCTGAAGAAATTTCCGAAGAACTTCAGGAGGAATCCCCGAGGAGCTCCTAGAGCAATTCCCGAAGAACTCCTGCAGCAATTCAGAGGAACTCCAGGAAGAATTTCCAAGTGACTTCTGAAGCAATTCATGAGGAAGTTCTGGATATATTCCTGAGAAACTTCTGATTGAATTTCCGAGGAACTTCTGAAGAAATTCCCGAGGAACTCTTGGAGGAATTCCAGAAGAGCTGTTGGAGGAATTCCCGAAGAACTTCAGGAGGAACTGCTGGAAGAATGCCCAAGGAATTCTTGGAGGGATTCCCGAGTAACTCTTGGAAG
Source organism: Aedes albopictus (assembly GCF_035046485.1). Taxonomy (NCBI): domain Eukaryota; kingdom Metazoa; phylum Arthropoda; class Insecta; order Diptera; family Culicidae; genus Aedes; species Aedes albopictus. The sequence goes on from NC_085137.1 coordinate 117,327,524, forward strand.
AATTCTCGAGGAACTCCAGTAGGAATTCCCGAGAAACTCTTGCAGGAACTGCTTGAGGAATTTTCGGAGAACTTCAGGAAGAATTACCGAGGAACTCCGCGAGGAATTTCCGAGGAACTCTTAGAGGAATTTCCAAGAAACTCCTAGAGGAATTTCCGAGGAACTCCTGGAAGAATACCAGAGGAACTCCGGAGGAATACCAGAGGAACTCTTGATGAAAAATTCCTAGGAATCCTCGAGGAGCTTCTGGAGCAATTCCTGAGGAACTCCTGAAACACTTCCCGAGGAACTCCTATAGAGGAATTTCTAGAAGAATTTCAGAGAAACTCTGGCTGCCACTTGGAACTGATGGAATTTTCGAGGAATACCTGGAGGAATTTCCGAGAAGCTCCTGGAGGATTTAGAGAAAATCTTGATGAAAAATTCCTAGGAACACTTGAATGAATACTCGAGGAAATTCTTGAGAAATTCCTGAAGAGCTCCGGGATAAATTTTCAAGGAACTCCAGGAGGAATTCACGAGGAGCTTCTGGTGAAAAATTCCCGAGGAACTCTTGGAGGAATTCCCGAGGAACTCCAGGAGAAATCCCAAGAATACCCCAGCAAGCACATGGACAAGATATGGACACCAGAATTCAAATGGAGTTTCTTCAAAATTTAGAAAATGATAATAGGAATACTTTTTACCTTAAAAGAGCCCCACCTGACTCTTAATTCATTTCATCTGAGATCGCAAAAATAATGAATTGTAATATGTATTATCGAATCGCCAGTCCCGAGGCCAGCCCCTTCCGCCCGGTTTTCTACCAGTTTCCCTTCCCAAAAATATACACTGCTCTCACTATTATGAGATGAACCAGCCTAGGGCTGAAAATCTCAAAAATAAAGACAAAAAAAAAACTCTAAGAGGAATTTCCGAAGAACTCCTGCAGCAATTCCCGAGGAACTCCAGGAGAAATTTCCGAGGAATTCTCGTGGAATTCCAGGAACAACTTCCAAAGGAATTTCCGAGGAACTCCTGGAGATATTTCTGAAGAGTTCCCGAGGAACTCCTAGAGTATTTCGCGTGGAACTCCTTAGAATAATACCCGAGGAACTAGTGGAGGGAATATCAGAGTAACTCCTGGAGATATATCCAGGAAACTCCTGGAGAAATTTCCGAGGAACTCGTGGAGCAATTCCCGAGGAGCTCCTGAGGAAATTCTCAAAGTACTCATGTATGAATACCCAGAGAATTCTTGAAGGAATTCATGAGAAACTTCTAGAGAAATTCCCGAGGAACTCCTGGAGATATTTCCAGGAAACTCCTGGAGGAATTCTCTAGGAACTTCTGCAGAAATTCCCGATCAACTCCTGGAGGAATTTCAGAGAAGCTTCTGAAGGAATTTCCGAGGAGTTTCTGAAGGAAATCTCAAAGTACTCATGGATGAATACCCGGAGAATTCTTGAAGGAATTTCTGAGGAACTTCTAGAGAAATTCCCGAGAAACTCCTGGATTTATTTCCGAGAAACTCCTGCAGCAATTCTCGAGGAACTCCAGGAGTAATTTCCGGGGAACTTCGGGAGATATTTTCGAAGAACTCCTGGAGATATTTTTGGGGAACTCCTGGATGAATCCTCGAGGAAATTCTTGAGAAATTCCTGACGATCTTCCGTAGAAATTTCCAAATAACTCCTGGACTAATTCACAAGGGACTCCTGAAGGTTTTCTCTAGGGACTGCTGGAGCCATTCCCGAGGATCCCCTGTAGCAATTGAGGACGAAACTCTTGGAGCTATTCCCGAAACATCCAGAAGTAATACCCGAAGAAATCCTGGAAAATTCCCGAGGAGTTCCCAAGGCACTCTAGGAGGAATTGCCGAGGAACTCGAAGAATAATTTATGAGGAACTCCTGCAGCAATTTCCGAGGAACTTCCAAAAGAATTTCCGAGGAACTCCTGGAGATATTTCTGAAGCACTCATGGAAGAGTCCCCGAGGAACTCCTAGAGAATTTCGCGTGGAACTCCTTAGAATAATACCCGCGGAACTAGTGGAGGAATATCCGAGTAACTCCTGGAGATATAACTGGGAAAGTCCTGGAGAAATTCCCGAGGAACTCCTGGAGATATTTCCGAAAAACTCCTGCAGCAATTCTCGAGGAACTTCAGGAACAATTTTCGAGAAATTCCTGGAGCAATTCCCGAGAAACTCCAGCAGCAATTTCCGAAAAACTTCAGCAGAAATTTCCGAGGAATTCCCACGGTACCCCTGGAGATATGTCCAAGGAACTTGTGGAGGTAGTTCTGAGAAAATCGCGAAGGACTTCCCGAAAAACTTATGGAGGAATTCGTGTGGGACTCCTTAGGGTAATTCCCGAGAAACTAATGGAGGCATATCCGAGGAACTCCTAGAGATATTTTCGGGAAACTCCTGAAGGAATTTCCGAGGGACTCCTGTAGGAATCTCCGAGGAGTCCCTGGAGAACTCATAGATGGATACTCGGAGAACTCCTGAAGGAATTTCCGAGAAACTCGTGAAAGAATTTCCGAAGAACTTCTTGAGGAATTCCCGAGGAACTTCTGGAGGAATTCCCGAAGAACTCCTGAAAAAATACCAGAGGAACTCCTAAAGGATTTTGCGAGGAACTCCTTAGAGTAATTCCTGGCTATGTTTTTGAGGAATTCCCGAGCAATTTCGGGAGGAATTTTTCGAGGAACTCCTGGAGGAATAATATTGAAGATATTTCTGAGGAACTCCTGGATAAATCCTCTAGGAAATTCCTGAGGATCTTCCGGAGAAATTTGCAAGGAACACCTGAAGACATTTCCGAGGAACTCCAGAAGGAATTCCCAAGGACCATTTGGAGATATTCCCGAAGAATTCCTGGAGATATTTCCAAGGAACTCGTTGAGGAATACCCGAGGAACTTCTGAAGGAATTCGCGAGGAAATCCTTGGAATAATTCCCGAGGAATTATACGGAAGGAATATACGAGGAACTCCTGGAGATATTTCCGGGAAACTTCTGGAGGAATTCGTGATAAACTTCTGGAGAAATTCCAGATAATCTTCTGGGGGAACTCCAGGAGGAGTCCCCGAGGAGCCCCTGGAGGAATTCCCGAAAAACTCATGGATGATTACCCGGAGAACTCCTGGAAGAATTAGAGAGAAACTCCTTAGAGCATGGTTTCCCAAACTGTGGGTCGCGACCCCCCAGGGGGGTCGCCGGCGTTCATCCAGGGGGTCGCGAGGGACAGTAAAATATTTTACTGTAACAGACAACAAATGAGAGAATTTCTATGGGGGGGGGGGGGGGGGTCGCGAAAACAACGTCAGCTGGCAAAAGGGGGTCGCGCGACCTGAAAGTTTGGGAACCTATGCCTTAGAGTAATTACCGACTAACATTTGGAAGAAATCCCAAGGAACTCCTGGAGCAATTCCAGAAGAGCTCTTGGAGGACTTTCCGAGGAACTCCTGGAGATATTTTTAGATAACTCCTGGATAAATCTAGAGGAAATTCTTGATATATTCCTGATGATCTTCCGGAGGAATTTCCGAGGGACTCCTGGAGCAATTCTTGAGAAACACCTGTAGCAATTACGGAGAAACTTCTGGAGCAATTCCTGAAAAATCCTGGAGAGATGCCCGAAGAACTCCTGGAAAAAAATCCGGAGGAGCTCCTGGAGGAATTCCCGAGGAACTCTAGGAAAAATTTCCGAGGAAATCCAAGAGGAATATTTGTGCAACTACTTCTTCTTCTTCTTTCTGGCTCTACGTCTCGTCTCCACAGGGACTTGGCCTGCCTCGCTTCAACTTAGTGTTCTTTGAGCATTTCCACAGTTATTAATTGAAGGGTTTCCTTTGCCTGCCATTGCATGAATTTGTATATTGTGAGGCAAGTACAATGATACATTATGCCCAGGGAGTCGAGAAAATTTTCCCGACCGGAACGGAATCGAACCCGCCGTCTCCGGATTGGCGATTCATAGCCTTAACCACTAGGATACTGGATATATTTTTCCTGGAAAATCCCCGAGGAACTTTTGGAGTAATTTCCGAGAAATTTCCGAGGAATTCCCAATAAACTCCAGAAGTAATCCCCGGGGAGCTCCTTGAGGAATTCCCGAGTCATTCTAGGTGGAATTTCCGAGGAATTTCAGGAGCAATTTCCGAGAATCTCCTGCAGTAATTTCCGAAGAACATCAGGAAAAATTCCGATAAATTCCCGTGGAATTTCAGGAGCAACTCCCAAGAATCTCCCAAAGGAATTTCCGACGAACTCCTGGAGATATTTCAGGGAAACTCCTGGAGGAATTCTTTTTAAACTTCTGGAGAAATTCCCGATAAACTCCTGGAGGATTTTCAGAGAAACTTCTGGAGGAGTTGCCGAGGAACTCCAGGAGGAATCCCCGAGCAGCTCCTGGAGAAATTCCCGAGAAACTCATGGATGAACACCCGGAGAACTTCTGAAGGAGTACTCTAGCAGAAATATTTGAGTAACTACTGGAAATATTTTTCCTGGAAATATTCCGAAGAAATCTTGGAGGAATTTCCGAGAAACTCCTGCAGCAATTCCCGAGGAGCTTCAGGAGAAATTTCCGAGGAACTTCTGGAGATATTTCACATTTTTTTCAGAGATTCCTTCAAAAAATACTCAAGGATTTGCTTTAGAAACTTTTCCATGGATTCCTCCACAGATTTCTTCAGGAATTACTCCGAGATATTTTTCATTGATTCTACTTGAAGGAATCTCCAAAAGCAATCCTCTGGGAAGAAATTTGGCCACAATCATAACATTGCAAAAATAAAATTTAATATTACCTACATTGGCTGGTGTCTTGAATCCCAATTTTAACCCCACATTCGCTAAAAATAGTAAGCATTCACCGATTACCTGCATATGACCTCCGAGTTTTTACCAACATCCTCTTTCTCGGAGAAGGACAGCTCGATGCGACGCGGTGCCGACATGTACGGATTGATGAGACCGTGGGCAGGGTAAGTACGACGACGTAGGCATAGCGCCCGGTTGACCTGAATATGGTCCACGACAAGTCAGCCCACATCGTGTCACGTTAGTCGGCATTGGGCGTTTTTCAACAGCGGCAGCAGGAACTCTGCCGACGGATTTGTTCTAGTGCATGGGCTGGGCGCAACGGCAGACACTGCCATTGAAGCGGCGGAATGGAATGCATTCCTTTTCGCAGACGTTCTTCAGGAACTTTTAGAAACGGCGCAGTGGCATACGCTTGATGGCTAGCGCAGTTTCGCTGATGTTCTTGAAATGCACCGGAGGTTCGAACCGCGAGCCTTGCAGAACTTGGTGGGACTATCTGGTTCCTTGGCTAAGGAACCAACTTGAATTGTTACCCTCACAAGATGACTTGTCCCAATAATGACGGTCTTCACGCCGCGGGGGATCCTTTTTCTGCCCCAGTTCCACCAACAGCGACTAGATCCATGACGATTTCCAGAGGTGCACATCGGAGAAGTTTCAAAAACCGTTCTGTACCTATATTTGAAAGAAAAATACGCATATTAAATAGAGCTAAATTAGTTTATAAACAATATTTACCTATTTTACAGGAATAATATCAAAAGATAACTGAATAATCAAAGAAATAATCACTGGAAAAAATACTGTTTGTCCGAGAACCGAGCAAAACAAAAATGGCAGCTTGCTTCGCTTGCGGATCGATCACAACAACTAGTACAGTGTTGCGAGATGTGATATCACATCGTAAGGGAATGCGATATGGCATCGATTTTGTGTAATTGTACACAAGTTCGTCGTAACCACTTGGTTGCAGCTGTTGCTGTGTAATATTCACATTGTTTTGATGTGAATATTACACATATACGATGCTAATAAAAGTTTATACATTATTTCCGTGTAATTTTAAGACAGATGTGATTTACCATCGAATCGATGTGATTATACATCTTAAAACACTGTTACATCTTAATTTTTACATAATTTTAGCAATTACATCGGGGCATATTACAATATTTTTTGCTGTGTAGGTATTGTAAGTAGACGATGTGGTGCGTACTTTTATGAAATTCGTGATTTATCTTATAATGTACATATTTGCTTGAGCATTTAAATTTTTGCGAGATAGCTTCTGAATGTATTGCATGTTTTCACATGTTTAACCTTAGGTTTTTTTTTTCAGTGTTTTGGAAGCGACTTTTGTCTTAAATTTTTTGTCTTGAAGTTTTGAGCAAAACTTTTGACTCAATCTCTGTTGAAATCAGGCCCCTGACACGGCCTATATCAATGCATTGGAATCATGGTAGACAGGATGTCCTGGGCGCTAGTAAATAGCGCCCACTGTCAAATGCGAAAATATCAACAATTTTTTGTTTAACGTTTATTTTGGTTTGTTGATCAATTTTTGGAATCATTTTTTCCAACTCTTATGATCACAAAACACTTCAAACTCGCTTTAATATTAATGTACGGCAAGAGGAGCATGCGATTAGTTGAATAAAGAAACCCAACAAACACGCATTGTGAATGTGATTTCGTGTGTGACGCACAACATCAAACAAAAGCTGTGTTTGTTGATTACACGCTCGTTTCAATTTGCGCGAATATGAGTATAAGGCAGTTAGATGTTGGCTACTATAAATTTCATTGATGCCAGGGGCCTGGTTGAAATGCAGTTTTTTCGTTGTAAACCCGACTAGAAAATTATATCAAGTTTATATCATATTGTGTTATGGTTTATAACATTTTTCTATTACTTTGGGGCTGTCCATAAACACCGTGGTCATTTTTTTGGGACTTCTTAAACCCCCCCCCCCCCGCGTGGTCATTAGTCCATACAAAATTTTTTTTTCGTCCATACAAAATGGTCATTGACCGACCCCCCCCCCCCCCTCGTGACCATGTGGTTTATGGACAGCCCCTTTTTATGGTATAAACTTGGTTCAGGATGATGTTAAAATAACAAAAAATTGTAACAAAAAGTACATCGGTATTATCAAGTTTATAATCTGTTTTGTTATAATCATATCAAAATTATAACAAAATGTGATACGAGTTTTAGCTTCAGGATTACTAGATTGTATCAAAATTTGATACAACTTTGTAAAATTGCTTTTCAAAAGTCGAAGACTCAAAACTAAATTATAATACAATGAGTTATAAAACAACATTTGTAATATAATGTGATATAATTGAGTTATAGTATTTTGAAAATACCAAGGATGTTGAACATGATTATATCATAAAGAGTTACAAATATCACAGTTTGTTAGGATTATGTTATATTTTTATTACAATTTTCTAATCGGGAATGAATAATCAATATGTTATTTCCAAACTATATTTTTAAATTACGTATTACACAAGAACATTGTTATTTCTACCATTGAGAACTCCTATGAATTTTCTACGAGAAATAGTTTTTTTTTCCTTCGATAAATAGAATAGAAAATTTCGATTTTTTTGTTAGAGAACATCTGAGTTTTCTGTTAGCTTACCCATGTTGACCCGTAAAATGTGGTAGGGCAAGATGGGTCCCATTTTCAAAACTGCTTGTCGAACAACACATTTTATACTTTGTGACCCTTCAATAATCTTATAATATAGCTTGCTGTTGTATTCAATTTTCGTGGTAGAGAACAGATCAATTGGATGTGTATTTAAAACGTTATAAGGATCCATTCTTTAGGGGACCCATCTTGCCCCCTCTTACCACATATTATTGTTTAAGTTTTTATTCCTCCAAAAAATGCTTCGGCATTCTCTAAAAGGAACCTTCAGCAATTCCTTTTGAAAATGGTTTGGAAATTTCTCTACAAATGTGTATGTAAATTGCGTGAATAAAGTTTCTAAAGACTAAACTAAAGATTGTAGTGGAAAAAATAAGACACACAAAATAATTTACAGTGCTTGATTGCGTGCACAAAAATAGCTGATTTTTTGACCAGGAATAGTACATTTTGTGTAGATAATAACATAAAAATTTCATTAAAATCGGGTAAGTGTGGGTGGAGATATCGTTGAAACAAGAGACTTACCATTTGAGAAACTTGAGCAAACAAACACTTTAAAAATATCACACTGACTTCACTCAAGCTGGAAACACTTGTAAGGTTTTTCCAGCCGGATCGTTCAGCAGACCGGAGAGCTTTCCTGTAGGCCTTGCGAGCCGACCTGAAAGCCTCCGAACCAGACGAACGTCACCTGTTCCAACTCTTTCTACATTGTTTCCTGAGTTTCGCCAGATCAGAGTTCCACCAAGGGGTTCCTCTTGTGATCTTCACAGACCGTAGAGGGCATGCTTCTTCAAAAGCTTCCATGATGAAGGTCGTTGTAGTATCAACGGCATCATCTAAATCACTTGGAGTGTCAATGGATGGTGAATATTCATGAAATTTGGCTGCAACCAAATCAGTATAAAGATCCCAGTTTGTTGACCGAGGATTCCTGAAACGCAATGTTTGCGAAGTAACATTTAAATGTTCAAAAAAGATGTAGCGATGGTCAGATAAAGATTCTTCATCTGACACATGCCAATTGGTCAGCTCGTGACTAATTCTGCTAGAGCAAAGCGTTATATCTAACACTTCCTCTCTAGCAGACTCTCGAGGCATGACACGCGAGTTTGCCATTTCATGTTTACTGAAAGTGGCAAACACCGGGTTCACAAGGTTTCCTAGATAGAAATTTCCCTTACGATAGTAACCAAGGCCACTTGGGCTGTAAAATTTTGCATAAGTCTGCAAAGATTGATCGTTGCTGTTCTTTTATGCTGAAGATTGATCTGAACTATCCTAACCGTAGCCACTACTTAAACTAGGTAAGATTAAACTCTTCGCAACAGCAGCACAACAAAGAACAGCAACAATAAAACCAAATCGGTATCGATTGGAAAACGCCAAAGGCGAGGATACACATAATACACTGTAAATCGCATAATGCGAAACCATATAGGTGAAAATTTAAACTATTTAACAACATCTTCACAATCCCGCCCTTATTTAGCCTCAAGTGAGACTAAAGAAGGGCAGCTGATTGTCTCGGAGAAATACAAGATCCACCGCACCATTGCTCCGGTTAGCGCAGTAAGGGCTACATACTGTGGAGGGCGCCCTGGTACTCCACAGGCTCCGTTTGCGGTTAGGTTTTTATAAGACCCCCCTAACCATTCATTCCTAGGCACGGTAAGCATAAAGCCGCATCACACCATGAATTAGGGGTCACCTGTTGGTGAATTCTTACCACCGGAACAGGCGATCCGTAGTGTTATTCTTAGCCAATTGAGACAATTGCTACCGACACTACACAGCTATCTAGGCTGATCGAGAAAAGAAGTTAATATTGATGATCAACTTCATACGGACTCGAACAGCCGGTTTTTGTTATAGTGAAATTCAAACTGCTCTTACTTTGAAAGTATTCAACTATAATAGCTGAAATTTTCTATGAAAACCGTTAAATACATTAATTTTACACTGGTAAAGTTTTAGAACAATCGGGGCAGTATCGCCAATTCAACAGAAAAAATAAATTTTAAAATATTGAAAAATGATCAAAATTTGAAAAAAAAAACTACCGAAAAATGTACTGAACCGATTATAATAAAATTTTTACCACCTATTATGCCCTACTTGGGAAACTTACAGTCATATTTCCAGACGTTTTATTCCATCTTTGGTAATTCAGAAATCCCAAATGGAATTGCTGACATAATGTTTGATGGAATTTATTCCAGAAGAAATTGTGATTTACAAAAGACTATTCGAAGGAATCTGAAAATAAAATTGCCAAATCAATTCTCAACGGAGTTCTTATAGGAACAGCCACAGAAAATCGTAGGAAATTTCCGAAATGCTGCAGAGAAATTCCAAACCAGATTGCCGAGGGAATTTTCGTAGAAGTTGTCGAAAATGCTAAATGAATGCCAATGAGATATGTTAAAAGAATTCTCGGAGAAATTTTGGAAAAAGATGCCAATGGAATTTATCCCAGAAATGTAAATAGAAAATTCCAGATGAATTCACAAAGAAATGTTTGAAGATCTCTAAAAAGATATGCTGAAAAAATTGCGAAGGGATTCCTAAAAAAAATTGCTCGACACATTTACAAGCAATTTCCGAACGGTTTTTCAAAGGCAATACCAATCATGGAGTAATTACAAATAAATACTGAGTTTTTTAAGAACTGTCTAAGAATTGTTCAAAACAATTATGAAAAAAAAACTCCAAGTTGCTTGAGAAATTTTCAAAGAAATTGTAGATGAAATTTAAAAAAAAACTCTCAATGCAAATTCTAAAAAAAAATGCCGCAGAAATTTAAAAAAAAAACGCATGAAAACAAAAAATGTCTAGAGAATGCATAGGATTTCAGAGGGAATTCACACAAGCACTGTGTAACAAACATTTCCAGGTCTATCGAAAGATTCATCAAACAAATTGCCGATGAAATACCGGATAGATTGGAAAAAAAAAATCTGAGGGCAATTTTATTGAATTGATTTTTGAAGGCATTTCCCAAGGAATGGTCAAAGGGAATTTTAAAGAGATTGCTGGGTTAATCCCAGTGAATGAAGTGGCCCTAATAATTGCGAAGGAAATTACCAAAATAACTGCTGAAGCAATAAGAAAAAGCATGAGAATTTCCCATTGATTACATTTTTGATATAGAAACAAGTAAAATAAAGATTCTCGACCAGAAGCACATAACAAGATCATAACAAAATTGTGACAACTGTTGTTGGAAATAACAATAGTTGATATGATTCTGTTACAAGGAATTTTTCATAACAAAATTATAATAACACTTGTAAGAATTTTTGGTATCTAAATTATAACAAAATTTGTTTCATTTATTCATACAGAAGTATAACAACATTTGTTATAATCTGCATTATAATATAATTGGCTCTAACATAATTCCGTTAAACGTTTATTGCAATCTTTGTTATATTCTTTATAACAAAAATATCTTCAAATTTTCAAGAATTTTTGTTTTGTCGAGAAAAATCTTTCAAATTTTTGTTATTTTGGTCTTTTGAGCCAAAAGATTTATAACAAAACTTGTAACAAATTTATTCTTAAATTTATAACAAAACTAATATATTACATAATTTTGTTACGATTTCGCAAGTTTCGTCAACTAAAATTTGATATAAACTTGTTATGATTATATCTCAACTTGTTATATTTTTGTTTTAATTAGAGCGAGTTTACAACATGTCACTTGAGTTTTATTGAAATGTGTTTTTGAAGGCACGAGAAAGGCGCCATAACTGCTAGTTGGATTAATTACACAGCGTAACAAAAATTAACTTTTGATCTGTCTAAAGAGCAAACTTATGTGTCTCTGACAGATTTTGGGCCGCTGAATCCGAATCTGGGCTCAGATTTGCTCCAGCACATCACAATTTTGAGCTATACCTCAATTTAAAAGGCAAATTATGCGATTTTGGACTTTTTTGACTGCCTGCCATTAAGCATGGAAATATTTGTTTTAAGCAATCAAACAGTAAATTGGTCAAATAACATCTAAATTAACGACTGTTGCAAAATATTTCGTTTCACCAAATCAAATTCGATAGATTTTATCATTTTATGTTAATAGGTAAACTTGCATGCAACTTTTGAAGGGTGACTTGTATGAGAACTATCGTACTTAACATAAATCGCTTAAAACTATCAATTTCGATTTGGTAAAACAAAATATTTTGCATGAGTCGTTTATTTAGACGTTAATTGACCAATTTACCTTTTGATTGCCTAAATATGTGCATGCTTAATAGCACGCAGTCAAAAAAAGCCCCAAATAGCATATTTTGCCTTATAAATTGAGGTATAGCTCAAAATTGTGACGTGCTGGAGCAAATCTGAGCCCGGATTCGAATTCAGCGGCCCAAAATCTGTCAGAGACACATAAGTTTGCTTTTGAGACAAAAAAATGTTGCGCTGTGTTAGGGTTTTTATTGTAGTCTTGTCATTCAAGATTAAAAAAAAAAAATAGGTAGGCTCAGTGTACCAGTTATGGCTATAGCACCTCAAATTGGCTATAGTTGATTTTCAACCTTTAACGATGAAAAACAACATGAAATATTATGTGGATACAAGTTTACACTCACAAAAGATGATTGCAATCGTTCAAACTTCACAATTTGCTAAAATTGTTATAGAAATAAATAGTTTTCCTTATAATTTCGGCTTCCTTGCACCCTATTTCGCCATAGTGTACCAGATATGGCAAATCCCATAAGGAATGCATGCAAATAGTGCGAAGTGGAACCAAAATAAGAAAATGTATCCATAACTGGTACAGGTCGGACTCGATTATTCGGAGACTCGATTATCCGGAGACTCGATTATCCGGGGTTCGATTATCCGGAATTTTAGACTCGATTATCCGGAGTATTTTTTTATTGAGATTTTTTTTATATTTTAATGCAGAAATTCGAAATCGTTGAATATTATAATACTGTGCTGACCTGATTTTGGGAGGCATCGATTGCGTTTTCTCCAGATATTGTCGATTTTCTGATCCGATTGTGTTAGCTTTTTTTTAACAAGAAAAAGTGTTTTACATTCGGCATACCATTTCACAATCAATCTTAATATCAGTTGATATATTTTGGAATCATATACAAATTACGTAACAAACAAATCTCCCGTTATATTTGATAAGGGCCAAACAATTTAAAATTTCGTTTCAGCGAAAAAAAATGCTAAATTTGCGACTGTTTTCAAAATATAATTTACGGAATTCTATGAAAACAAACGCCAATCCAGGAATGTTCCAAACAATGGTGGTAAAGATTCCTTCGGATATTACTGTTAGGATTCCTCTAGAATTTTCAAGGAAAAATCCTCCAGAGATTTTTTTAATGTTGAATTCCTGGTACAGGCTTTCACCACTTGAAATCATTCAAATAAGATGAATTATTCTTGGTATCAATTGGTATTGAGCATGAGCATGAGCATAGATGACCGCACAACTCGTAGTTGCTACTCCGTGATTGACCAGAGCAATCGAAATTGCACAAGGAACCAATGAATAGGGCTTGGGACTAGCTTACTATTCTCAATGTACACAGTTCGAGAGCTCTCAACTTTATTAAGGTCAATAACGGCGCCGGCCACGCCCTTACGGTCATCGAGGAAGGGAGGGAATGTTAGTAAGACAAACGTTGTTAAAAAGACCGCGAATCGCTGCATCTCCACGTTTGTCTCAGGAAGGATTTTTTTGTTAGTAGGGTAAGGTACATTGTCAGTCCGGGAGTCACCTATGGTTGGTGATATGATTTGACAATGGATCAATATACGCAAACCGCCGTTAACAATCGACTACTTTTTGACGCAAAAACTAGCCAAAAAGAAAATTCTATCGCGCGTCTCCACTCCACTAGGGAGCAGAAATCTTTAGTCTATTCCACACAGAAATACACTGAACGCGACTCACTTGTCGTCGCCCGGATTTTTTCTCGACCGGCGAGCCCGAACTAGCACTTTTCACTCTTTTGTGTGAATGCAAAAAATGAAAGAAAATATTTATTATCAACTTAAAGTGTATTGGGAACTAGCGCCGACGGAAAGTGAAAAATTCGGGACCGACTCGATCCACGACGCGTCCACCGCACACTGAATTCGACCGCATCGATTTTATTCTTTCTCGTTCACACTGCAGCGCGATGGGAAGCAAAAAATTCGGAACCTACTCAACCCGCGACGCATCCACCGTACACTCTTCTTGGTATCAATTGGTATTCCTCCAAGAATTCTTTATGGAATCTTTCAGTCCGCCTGGGATTTCTTCATGAATGCTGCAGATTCGTCCTTACCTTCCTTAACCTACAATACCACAAGGGTTTCCTCTATAAATTTCCTAAGAATCATTCTTGCGATTCTTGGAAAGATTTCTCCATGGTTTGTCGAAAGATTCCTCCAGAATTTTCTGTTGATGGAGCATAGGAAGTCCTTTAGGGAGGTAGTCCCTAAAGTACTGCTGGAATTTCTCCAAGGATTATTCCAGGAGCTCCTTTTCCTTGAATTTCTGTAGAAACTTGTGCTTGGATTTCTTCAGAGTTTCTTCCAGATATTCCTCAAGATATTTTTAGGAATTTCTCCAGGAACTCCCAGATACCCGAGCAGGAGAGAATAGGTGTGGAATAATAAACTGAGGCATGCAAAACCTAAACGGTGCGTGTTCGATAATTCAATAATACCTTAAGCAGTCCTCAATACCAAACCAATAACTCGTTGAGGTATTTTTGTCGATGACTCAATACCTTGTCTTGGTATGATATCTTATTCGTTCCTGCTCGGGTATAGATCTTCAGGGTGTTGTCCATGGATTCCTCTGGGGATTTTTCAAGATTTTTTTACAGAAATCTTCTTTGAATTTCAGTAATTCCATAGTGATTCAGAATCTTCTTTTAAACTTCTCTGAGGTTTCCTCCAGTGCTTTTTCTAGGGGCAAATCAAGGAATTCCTTTAAAGATTTCTACAAGGATTCATTTAGCGAGATTGTAATCGTTTTTGTATTAGGCGTGTTTTTGCGGAATTGACATCACCGCTCTAAGTATCACGTGTGTATCATAGACTTAGCGCAGAAGTTCTTTCTGGGTTAAAATACTTTGTAATATAACCCGGAAAGGCAACGAAAACGGATGCACTCGTTGATCTGAAACGGGAAATGTTATTTGTGAGAGCACCACTTCTTTTCAGAGTGTTAAAAATTTTATTTTGGTACCTAAAATCATTTTCTTTTAATTCACCTTTTGACAGCTGGGCAACTGTTTGACAGGTTCGCTCAGTACAAACTGCGGCGAGGGGTGACAAATCGCTTCCATACCCGGGTAGAGGTGAAATACTGACGATCAAAGCGTGATATTGGTTTGATTGATATAAGAGATAAAAGATCTGAAAATAATATCTGAAAAATGTTCCTGGAACATCTGAACAATATCAAATTTTGATATTCCAAGATCAAGCGAATAGCTTGCTGCTATTATGATAATTATGATCTGATGATGATGTTCCAGGAGTAAATTTTAGAAATTATTTTCAGATCTTTTATCTCTTATATGAATCAAGCCAATATCACATTTTGATCTCAATATCAAAATATGCTATTATCGAGCTCTTTCCTCTACCCGGTTACAAACTTCGAATAGATTTTTAAATAGGTTCTCGGGCACCAAAATTCATGAAAATATGAATTTCGGCTCTATTTGACGTGCAGAATCAGAATATTGAATAATCTCAACATCGTTAAAGAAGCCAATTATTATAAGCTCCAAGAAGACTGTGTTTGCAGTAGGCATTTCATGCCAATAAAATAAGAAGATAAAATTGTTTCGCTATAAATAGCAAAAGTACATTTCTAATACTACAGTCCTATTCATTACATTTTTTTTCTCGTTCATCAAAACTGACGCAAATAACATAAACCACACCCCTTCACCATCCCCCTTTAACTGTATTGTTTCCTTCGATAGAATCAGAACCTTCAAAAAGTTAAAAAAAAAATCTATGCCGATTTTGTTAGCCTAAAATACAATCAAGGTCCCACTGTGTACAATATTTTAAAGGAACGCATATAACTTACGTCACGCTTTACGAGGAGAGAGGGAATTCAACATAGTGTGATGGTCCATACAAAAACTTCAGGGGTGTCATTAAAGCAGTATGAAAAGGAGGAAATAAAAAAATATAAAAACTGTTACGTAATTTATGGACGCCTCCTAATTCAAATTTCTGACAACGTCATTGCTTCATGCACATAAAATAACAAAAGCATACACGCTAACGCCGCTCAGCACTAAAGTGCATAATTTCCAGACTACACCAAAAATGTGTAACACTTGCACATTTACAAAATCAGCTCCAGTGTCCGCAAAATTGTTAAAATCGCAAAAATTTTTGTACGCCAATCTAGATAGGATTACTAGTGACCTTGGAAAACAAAAAAAAAATCAACATTTCGCATCTAGAAGCGTGTACGAGCTGTTTTTTGAGAATGTGTAACTGCTACACATTTTTGTGTGGTCTGGAAAATATGCACTTATGAGTAGGTCTTACACATTTTAGTGCTGAACAGTTTTAGCGTGTATACTTTTCCATACGTTTCTAAATTAAAATTTAATATTTTTTTTCCCGATTCGATTATCCGGAGAATTCGATTATCCGGAGTGAAATAAAAATCAATACTCCGGATAATCGAGTCCGACCTGTACATGGTTCCTATCATTGGCACACGCCGAAAAAAATACTAAAAGTAGTTTTGGATCAGTTTGTTTATTTTTCGTGTAAAGTATGGAAACTACACAATCATTTGACATATTGGAAACATTCGTCGGTCTTCTTCTTATTTTTGTAGAAATAGTTTTCCTTAGGTAGTGCGATAACTGGTACAGGCACCCTACATACAATGTTTTATCAACCATTTTTCTCCTTATCCATATCCATATCACAAAACAAATCACTTTCCGGTCTTCAAGATGGTTAACAAACAGCTTC